>NC_142248.1:38280720-38431682 GCF_052056855.1 Sturnus vulgaris
GGGATTTAATAGAGAGAAGATGCTTCAATAAACAAAATGAAAATAACCCAGTAGGACACTAAACACATCACAGAATCTTCTTAGAAGAACTGAAGTATAGTTGTGGTGCTATTTTTTAAATTCATTAAAAGAATGCCTTGGACAGCTATCATAAAAATGTAACACAAAAGTGATTTATGGTCAAGGTCTTAGTTGGCTTGGATGCTCAAATCAAGAGGGAGAACCGAGCATCAGGCAGAAAGACCATCTGTAGCCAAGGCTGGCACTTGCCAGTCAGAGCTGATGAGCTGGACCCGATCTCAAGTGTTTCCCAGAGAGCCGTGTCAGTGCCTGCACTGGGCTTGCCCATGCTCCAGCCTCCAGACCAGCTGGTTCCAAGGCTCTGCACCAGGCTGCACGGGAGCCAAGCAGCCCTAGGACAACCCCCACGGGCTCAGCACAGGACACCAGCACCAGGCTGCTGTAGGGGCAGCCCTGACAGGCCAGCTGGGGTAACACAGCTGTGCCAGTGCTCACCCTGCCCTCTCAGTGCTCACAGAAGCTGTGGAAGAAGCTGCTCTATCCATGCTAGTGCTCAAGATAAGGATGGATGGAGCCTTGAGAAAATTGGTTTAGTAGAAGGTGTCTCTGCCGGGGGAGTTGAAAGTAGGTGATCTTTAAGATCCCTTCCAACCCAAATCATTCTGTAACTTTACAACCTCCTGATGGATGGTTAAAAAAACCCACCATCACTAGTGACAGACACTAGGACTGAGGAGGGAGGACAAGCCTAATGAAAAGGGAAGTAATTCAGTTCCCTTTGGCAGCAGAAAATGTTTGTCTTCCTACAAAAACAGCCCTAGGCTAGCGCCACTCAGGATTTCACATACAAGAATGTTATAAAATAGTTACAGTAAGAACACTTCTAATAATAACAGACAAAACTATTAACTAGCAAGTCTAGTTTGCTGAAATGCAAAAAACTATAAAGCTGATTAAGGAAAAGGAAACATTAGTTTTAGCTAATAGTGTTTTAAAGTAAATTTGCCACTACGTTGTTTCCTTGGGACTTTACTTCAGACTTCTGTACAGAAGTAGGTCAGAGTAAAGTAAGCAAACCATTTCAGTTCAAATCAAATACAATTAAACACATTCCTATTAGGGCCTGGCCTCATCAAACCAACATGCACCTACATCCTTGCTGTACTACTTAAACAAAAGCCTATTTCTTGCCTTCAATCATTCAAAAAATTTTAATTGCTATTTCAGCTTCAAATAGAAATACCAGATTTATCATCAACTGCCTCTGACTACTGAATACTGAAAAATGCTCTCCATGTGCCTCTGCCCTACTAAGCTGATAACCAATGCTCCTGAAACAAGGAAAGTGATTCAAATATTACCCTCCACCTATACTATTTTTGGATATTGTTCCCCTAAAATTAAAACCAAAAGGAGAAAATTTTAATCTCTTATTATCTTTATGAACCTTTAGTCAGTTACATTTCTTCTTCAACTTTCTACTGTACCACGGGTACAGTAAATAGAAGACAGGCTTACAGGCAACTGGACATTTATACTCTCTAGGTGAACAAAAATCTTTATAGAAATACATAGACAGGTAGTCTTGCACTGTCCTGCATCCAGGACTACTCTCTGTAGAAATTATTTTGCATTCCACTATTTATTCTGTCCTGTAATAAGACAGAGCATTTCTTGCAGCATCCAGGATCTCCAAGTCCAAAACTATGGAAGAACTATGTGTCTGTTAACTCACTGAAACTTAAACTCGATATCAAGGACAAACCAAAGCAAAATTGAATACAATGCTGAGTATTTTTTGACAAGTAAAGCAGCAACAGGGATATGGCAACAGAAAAACATATACATACTACAGGCAACAGGAGTTGCAGGCCACATTAGTTCCTGCATGCGTGACCTTCGACCTTGCGAATCGACGTAAACTCCCATATGGCTGAAGCAAAGCAGGTATTCCTCATTACTGAGCTCCACAGCACAAAGGGCATCAAAAGACTGCTGGGAGAGGAAGATAAGCGAGGGGTCATTAGGATTTACCAGGTTTATAGATTGTCCATCTCCCTGGATGGTCAACAGAGAGAACCCAGACTGGTAGCCAACACAGAGCTTGTCCTTGAAAACTGTCATCCACTGTACAATTCCTGGAGCCTGAATTTCACTGAATTTTTTGTGGAAAGGTTTAGTTCTGTGAATTTCATAGCAAAAAACCTGTCGTTTGACAGCCACAAACAAACAAGTGGAAGAACTCTTCTTCAGTGTTCCGGTTGTAATCAATTGGCAGCCTTTAGTTTCTGGAAGCTTAATGTCAAAGTTCCCTTCTGACCCATCCAGAGAGGCCCAGGGGTAAAGGTGGACGTGATGGTTCCGACCACAGATGAGGATGATAATTTTTTCTTTGGGAGCAAGCTCTATCTGATACACCTTCTTGCAGTCAGCAGCTCGGACTATCACTGCAAAGGAAACAAGAGCTGCCGTAAGTTAAACAGGAAAATTACCAGGCCCAGAAACACTGCAGTGCTACATAGTGATGCCTGAAAATTAATCTAAACACAGACATGTACAGGTGAGGAAGAGCACTTATTGCACATGTTTTATTCTCTGTTATTAATTCTCAGAGCAAACAATGAAACAAAGCATTCCTGTAATCTTCTCTATTCATAAAAAAAATCTCAACACTTTGTGGGAAAACGCTGTGAAACATGTAGGATAAACGAAGAAATTTTTTTATAGATTTGTATCTGTACCATCTGTACAGTGCAAGATGCTGCATCTTCAGAAGTGGGCCCCTCCTCCAGGAAAACATCAGCATCTTCAGTAAATTTCGGAGGAAGACCAAATTAGTAGAATACAAAGGCAAGAAATATAAAGTATTTAATCCTGATAGGATAGGAGATAAAATGCTGTACTGCTGGCAGATTTCTCAGTCAGATAGAAAAGAGTACAGTACGGGGTTATAAAACACATATATGGAAAGGCAAAAAAATGCTGTGTGTGATGGGGAAAGGATAAGAAGGAATGAGCTTAGGCTGCAGGAAGAGAAGCTCACAAGAGACACCAGAAAAACCCTTCTGAGAGCAAGGACTAGTCAGGCTACCCACGGGGAGTTTTGCTGTTTGATGCATTTTTTTTAAAGCGGGGTTAGAGGCAGCTAAGGGAGTTAGGTACCATGTGTGCTCTTTGGGGATCTTGGCTATACAAGAACTGTCAAGAATGTAGTAAGTATTTCATGGGGTACAAAGAGAAGAGCAAATCTAAACTAGGAAACTTAAGACGCATAAACCAATTAAATTAAATTGTAAGTCTGATTTTTCTGCTAGCTGAATGTATTAAAAATATTTGTGAATTGTAGCTAAAAAAAAGAGAACTGTTAATTGGAAATTCTTTGTCTTTTTTCAGTAACAGTTGAGTAATGTAGCCAAAGTTACCAAATTCTCTAAACTTGGCAGCAAGACTTCAGCTATTTAAATCACAAAATGCTGTTGTGGTGTACCCCCACCTGCATAAATAGATGAAATGTCTGAAGAAATGTTTTATGAAATAACCAGCTTTGCCACAGAAAAATGATTTTCTTCCTAGCTCCAACTCCAGCTTATTTGTCAATAATTAAGCAATATTCTAACCAAAGACCTTTGCTTTAAACAGCTGGCAGTTAATTAAAATTAACTAAAAATTACAACTGCCATAAAATGAAAAACAGCTTATGATTTATAAAAATGCAATTAACACAGAGAACTGGCCATAGAAAAATCCTCCTAAACATCTCTTAACTTAAAAACAAAATTGAAAATTAATTTTCACATTTACATATGACATGGTGATGCAGATAATTGTTCCTTTATGAAATGACCGTTCAAACTAAATTTACAACTTTCTTTTTATGCAAGAAGCTGTACTGGAATCCCTGGAATTATTTGCATCTCAAGTTATGTTTATATCTAACTACTTAAAGAATGGTGACCACTGAAGTTTACTCCAAGGAATGGCATTCATTACTGCTAAAAAGAATTTAAAATATCTGCTGTCTCCATGTATGAAGCAGTTTCTCCTGGAATTGGGCAATGTTTTATTCTAAACAAGAAGAAGCAGTAACATTTTTGTTTTGCCCCAAAACCACATCCCTGATACAATTTAATTTTGAAAGTCAACTAAGTGTTTAAAAACCTGTATTTACTGCTTTATTTGACAGTGAAATGCAAGCTTTAGCATGAATAAAATCCAACTTTCAAATAGCCACAAACTAAATTACACAGAAAAAGGAACTGAGAAAATCACTGACAAGACTAGCATCCCAAGACACATTTGCTTTGGACACCATCGGTCTGCAAGAGAATGTGATTGGTTGTCAAATTTCTGGAAGAAACAGACAAGACATGGAGGCTTTAAAGGGAAGTCTACAAACTTTGTGTGTGCTGTACATGCTCTGTGTGCTGAAGCATTTTGATACCTGCTGTGGGAACACAGCTAAGGTGAGAATGTGTCAGAATATGCCCAGGAACTCATCCTTTAAATTTCAGCCTGTCAAATGAATGGAATGATAACGACCAAATTAATGTTTATACCTCACATTCACTTTTCCTTCTCATCAATTAACTGAGTGCTTAATACTTACTATACATGAAAGGCTGTTATGCAGCCTATATTAGAGCAACAATAAAAGTTATGGAGCTCATTATTTTGTATGCAATTACTGAATGCATTATGGCCTAACTTACCGTCACGGGTCACCTCTATCACATACAGTCCTTCTTCTGAACCAATTGCTATTCTATCTCGATCTAAACCAAGAGGGAAAAAAAAGCCATTAATTCAGCTACTCCTAGTCTTATCTTTAAAACAGGCTGTTTGTTTTGAACAGTTGAAAAAATTTCTGCACAAACAGATTTTCACCAGGAAAATCAATCTTGCTTTAGTTCACATATAGTCTGTCAAAAGCATGCAATAGCATATTGCTAAAACAACCTGCTGAACAACTCAACAGTATTATTTACTCCAAGTGGATGAAGAAATCTGCATATCAGTGCAAGATTAGCATTTTTTTCCCATTACTAAATTCCTATGAAGGAATTCAGCTGAGGAATTTATTTCAAGGTGTCAGCGCTCTCATTATAAACGCCCATCTAAAAGTTCCAACAACCTTCACTCACTGATAAAACTTAAAACAAACATACCTACAATAGCAGCAGCTAAACTTGCTTTAATAAGAGGCAGTGTACTGTCATAGGCTTCTTGTGGAATATGCACAACCTGGTTCCTCAGTCTGTTTTTGTGCAGGATAGACTGCAACCCTTCTAGGATTCCAACCCACTTTCTCTTTTCATTCTCATTTTCTGTCAGGATCAGTAGAGAACAAGACTTTGAAGGCAAACCTAAGAGAGAAGCTGTCACCTTTAAACAGACAGAGATAGTGAAATTAGTTAAGAGTAATAAAAGACCTTTTTCTCACACAGAAGTGTGAAAATAAACTAGACTTCCTCGTGACAATGGAATGATATACCCAAAGGGCATACACACAGCTAATACAGCCACAGTGCTTCAAAAAACAACCAAAAAACAATCACTGCACAAGCCACAGTGGTTTAGTTTAAAAATATTCAACCTTGCTTAAATAGTCTGAATCCTAAAATACGGGCAAGGAATGCTACAATTATCAATACATGGCAGTAAAAGGCTCCTTCCTGTTCTGAACCATAGTTTGTCCTGATCCCTCCCTCCCATAACTTACTGAGAGTGACACACATGCTTAGTGAACCAATAGCATTTAAACCCAAAGGAATTGCTATCATCAGTTCTAGATTTTGATTTTGTTATCTAATTCTCCAAGTATTTGTCCAGGGGAAGAGCACATCATATCTGCATTCAAACCTCTGGAGAAAAGCAATATTTGAGACTGAAGTACTGCATTCTCCCATGTCACTGTGTTAAAAGAAGATCACTATGGCTTCACTTAATTTTCAGTTAAATCATCCTATAGATCTCAAAGCAGAATGAGCTCTAAACAGAAGAGCAATCCAGGAACTTCTGTTGCCTGAAGAATGCACAAAAACAGTGAGTTTCTGTATTCAAATGCAAGGGACTATAGATACTAGCTACTAATGTATTCCTTTCTAAATGTTAGAATTCCAGATTTAATATGATTCACACAAAACATAAGAATTCAGTTACTGTTGTTAAAAACTAAATACAGCATTCAGATAGAACATATACTAAAGAGGATATTACAGCTCAGCTAATTATTTTCTCTTATTTTATTTTTTTCTGCTATACTTAAATATGAAATTAAGGAAACTAGATCAGATTCAGAATATTCTGCTACAGCATTGGTTCCTAAAGCAATAGTCCAGAGCTAAGCAAGAAAAAACAAAATCTGGTAATACCAATTGAAAAAGAGAATTGAAAATATACTGAATTATAATTAGGAAAATAAAAAAAGAGACAAACCTTTTATACAAGGATGCAGCTAAAGAAGGAGAAATTAGTTCTTTACAGTTTAGTTATAAGAGGAGCACCATATTGTTCTTCTACGTATGTCAGCAGTCCTTGTAAATTCTTACACTTCCACATAACTTAATCAACATTAGATATGGACAGCATATTCAAAACATTATCAAAACAAAACACTGTGGTATTTAACTGGTAATTTTGTAAGAGTCAGTTGGTAGCCATACCCTGAATATACAGGGGATGTCTTTCCGAGTGGCGTGTATTACATCCGATGCTAGGACAGAGCTCACACAAAAATCTTCATCTCTAGTGAGAAAAGAGAACAAAAGCATCACATGCAAGCACACACTAGGATTATTCAGCAAAATCTAATTGGTATCGCCACTGTTTCAATAGGCTGCAATCTCCTAACACCGCACAGAGGTCACAACTGCTTTGTTATGCTCTAACCATCCTTGACCCAAACAACTCACAAGCCTCAGTTATGTCTCTACAGCATGTGGTACGTGTATCTCAGTCCACCTGAAGTTAAATGGGTGGCTTTGTGTAGTTTTGGTGTCCCAACCACACCTATTCTACAATTAGAAGCAAGAATATTGCTCTTCCAGCCCAGCAGACACACTAGAAATGAATAACTCATACCTCAATGTGTAGCAAGAGAAGGGCCTTTGGAAAAAAAGAAAAATCACATAAAAAGCTCTTGGCAACATAATTATAATTTGTGGGTTTCAAGTAAGGGTTTTCAAAACAGCTAGATTTTATTCTCTATTACAGTAAAATAAACAGACATCAGAACAACTTTTGCATTTCAGAGCGCTCCACCCCAGAGGGCTTGTCTACACTAGCCTTTTTAGACTGATTTGACCAACTTGATCACCATAATTGCCAATTTTAGTGCAAAGATGACACTAATGTCTGAAACTTGCCCATGCTACAGTTCATAGCTGTGGTGGTTAACATCTATTAAAAACATCTAAGAATCCTCAGATGACAGCCTCAAAGAGACAGCTACAACAAGCAGATAAAGCATGGGACAGTTGGTATATGGTATCTGGCTGAGTTGCTTCAAGCAATGTACTGATGTGAATGCTGCTATTTGCAATACTTCCACGTTCCTGCTCCTGCTGCCAGCATGTCAGAGAGCTGACACTGACAGCTCCCAGTGAGTGTGAGAACAGCACAGCAGTACTGGTGCAACCCCACAGTACACTGTCTGGAAAAAATATAAATCAAGGTGCTTGTGAATGCAAATTTTATATTCCACACAGGTACAAAGGTGCTATAACATTAAAAGGAACTATGCTTTCTTGATATTTCCATAAATTGAAATAAACAAACGTCCTTGGTTAGTCTGATCTCAGATATTTGGTAAACAGTGTTCACTGGTTCTGACGGCTCCCCATGAAATAGTAACTCCTGTTCAAAGGCAGGGTCAGAGCCATTTGCAGTGTAAATTAGTTGGTGCTTTTCTGCAGACTGCTTCAATTTTTTTAACATTCCTGAACTTACTGGCTATGGGATGATCTGTGACTCAGTGTCAAGTTCAGAGTGCATGGGAAAAGCAGTCTACCAATAAACACCCGCTTTTTACAGGTGCATATGGAATTCTAGGAAGAAGCATGCTAATACTGTAAATACTGGTGTTTGCAGAGTGAGTGACTGTAAAGTCACTTAAATAATTTCTTGTTGAGCCAACTTGATCAACCTTAACTCAGCTGCAGTTTATGTACAGAATATACCAATCTTCTTAGGCTAGAGCTCTCAAAATCTTATAATTTCCTGTATGCTAGTAATAGACACTTCTGATAAGTAAAAAGTAGAGAGGATTTCTACTCTGCCGTAACAATACAAACCTGAGATCTAAGACTTGACTTGCCACAACTCCAGGCTGGGTGGATTTTCCTTCAGGCACATCATATAAGAACAGTTTACAGTCACAGACAACTGCATAAGCCCTCTGCCAACCCTTCTTAACTCCTGTAGGCTTTGGGACCTGCAGGTAAATAAGTGATTGCTTATTATGTGTATGCACATGTAGAAGACACAGAAAGCAGGACATTTAGAAAAGTTTATACTTAGATCAATGGAATTAGAGCACATTCTACTTGTTCTTAAAAATAGGATGAAAAATATCATGCAATCAAGCAATCATTTCTCCTCTTTTAAGTTCAACCATTCCTTGTTACAGATTAAAAAATATATTAAGACTTGTATAAAGATATTAGGCCTAGATATTCCACCAATGCTAAAATGGTAGGACAGTTTACCTTTTCTATTATGCTTACATCAAAAATGATATAAATTCTTTCTTAAACCATTCTTTTTTTAACCCCGGGTGCTTATGAACATTGCAGCTACTAATCTACTGACCTTCAGATCTTGTAGTAAAAAATAGTGTTTATCCCACATCTAAAGCAATGAAGGTTAAATAAGTTACAAAGATGGAACACAAAGCCTTAAGGCTTTAGCACTATTTAGGAGACATGTTTAAACATACTTAGAGGCTCCAAGCTGTAGAGCTGTAAGTGAAGTTAAGTATTCTTCTCTTGTCCAAGAAGAAAAGACTGTTACCTTGACATAACCTTTGTAGGCTGTTCCTATTCCTCTTTGCACATCAACTCCAAGAGGTCTTTTGGCTTGTTCAGGGGGTATAGGGCAGACCTGAGGTGCACTGTCCTTGCAGGAAACATGGCATGCAAATGAACACACTAAGTACAAAAGAGAAAATTCACAGTGAAATAAGTGAATGAGCCAATCATACCAGGTGATTAACATAGTCTACACTCAGCAAATTAATCACACTGAAACTGGCAGTCAAATATTGCAATAGCTCACACTATGCTGAAGGAGTAAACACAGCTAGACACTGTAGGAGACTCTCCAAAGTGCTTTTATTGCCTCTTTTCAGCCTATTACATTCATAAAGGGCAGGAACTGAGTCCACATTTCAAGGAAAAAGAGTTAGGCAGCCTTGCTGGTGTTAAGCACCAGCTAACCCAATCACAGAAAAGAAACAGTATTAATAAAGGAGGAATAAAAATTACAGGGTAGCACTAATAGGTGTTTAATTGGATCCACATATGCAAAGACAAAGTAAAACTAAACTGATCATAAAATAGAAAAGGTTAAATTATTAAACACAAGATATTGACACAAATAAAGCATAAATAAAATAGAAACCAGGGACAAGGACTGAAATACTGCATGATATATCTACATATATCTATTGCCCAGAGTTCAAGTAAGTTCAAATAAGGAGCGAACTAGCATTGCATGCTCTCTTACCATTTGCACCACTTTGTGCTGCACCAGCAAGGGACAGAGGCCTCTAGGTCTTGTCTAGAGAGCACTTCACACAGAAGCAGTACACAGAAAAAACCCATAATACATGCCACTTCACATGAGACAGACTACAAGAACTCTGGAATGAGTTAATGTATTATATCGAGGCATCTGACCCACAGCTTAGGGGCCAAATCTTTCCACAGAGATTTTTCTTTGTTTGTCCCAGCTACCCTGCTTCTACCAGTAGGCTTGGGAAGGCAGGAAGAGGGAAGCACGACACTCTGATCTGTCCTGTGTTTCCTCCTAACCATATTCTCAGAAGTGGGAATCTGGCAGATATCCTAGGTACATCTTGTTCTGTAATTATGAAGTGTCAAAGGATTCCAAAAAACCTGGAAACAGTCTCCTTCTGCTACAGCCACAGACAGGGCAACAAACCTCACGATGCCTGAGGGAAGAGACAGCAGAAGGGGCAGCCCAGAGCAGGCTGCCTGGCTTGCTCACAGGAGGGCAGGGGTTACCAAAAAGTCATATACAGCAAGTACTGCAGGTCCTCCCCAAGACCGGGTCATAAATTCAGCTCTTTGAGGAGGCATCATGATTATTTGGGTCTGTGGATATCAAGTTATAGCAGTTACAGAACAGGGAAAATCCACAGGATAGAGTCAGTTCCAGTCTTCTATAAGTGTAGCTGAATTTTACCATAGTCTCCAGGATTAGAAAGAGGAGGAACTGGGAAATGCAAATGATTGAGAGGGGAATGTTTGGCAAAGTTTTGTTCTATTGGAGTCATCTCTATATTTATATCAATGTGATTTCACTTTTTCTGTAGCACTCAAGAACTGCTGCAGATTAGGCAAAATGGAAAACTAATGATACACAGCCTAATCAAAATACACAAGATAAAGAATGAAGCCGATAGCTACACTAAAGGAAAAAGTTTCAAGCTTGCAAGAAGAGATGCAAAACAAGACTTCAGAACTGTCAGCAACAGGAGACAAAAGGCAGCCCCAGGGCAAATGCTGGCAGAGTAATAGGTCCTCCTGGGGAAGAACTGCCACCAGAACATCTGCCAGGAAAAAAGCTCTGAAGGGCAGATGAGGCAATCTACATGTGATACTCAGGGTGTCAGTGCAGAGGCTGCCACTAGCAAGAACTAAGCTGGGCACAGAAATAGTTATTTACACTGTAGTATGTATACTACATACGGATTTGTGGCCTATTTAACTGTTCATGTGTCTAATCAATATACAGTAAGTATTTTCAAATGAAAATACCTCCATAAACTCGAACATGGAATTCAGTAGAGATACGTGCATCAGAGAAAGCCTTTTAAATAAAAACTAATGGACAGCAAGATAGGCTACAGGCCGAATAATTGAGTAAACAGTCCTCCCAACATATAGGGTTCATGACCAGAATAGCATAAAATAGACATAATCAGATTCATGTCACCAGATCATTCCTGCAGTTTTCTCTAGCACAACAAAAGAAACCAGTCCTGTCTTCCCTACCCCCTCCCTTGCACTATAACAGCACTAATAGTATTAGAATTAATTAACAATATGCAAGGAAACCATACTTCATCATATATCATCATTCTTCTAAAGAGACTTCAGGAATATGCTGTGATGCAACAGAAAGTAAAATTATCCAGTGGCAGCCACCCCTCTCTTTCACTCCCTCCTCAAAGAAATGGTTGTCTTAAAATACATTGGGATGCTTCTTTGAGGGGCTTGCTGAAAATTTACAAAAAGTTTCACCAACTCACCGTCACAGGCATAACCTTGTCGAACTAATCCAACCATAAGAGAGGTGCAATGACTACACTGAGTGGGGCTTGTGAAGGACTTGATATTGAGCTGGTGAGCTTTAGGCTGAAAGATACATTCAGGATAAAAAATAACTTCATTTTCTGGACTTAAGTAATGCAAGCTCCTCCCTCCACCACCCTCCAGTATATCAGTGTGTACATTTTGAAGTCTGGACTTCTTTTATGGAAGTGCATCTTGTAGCAGGTGCCGCAAGACAACGGTAACAGTTTTATTTCCAACTCCAAAAGACACTCAAACCCAAAACAACAACCATGTTTTGTCATCCCTTCCAACAAAACAAAACCCACTGATATGCATGTGAAAACATTTGATTAAAAACACAGACCTAACAAAAACACACACGTGACAAACCCAAACAGGACAAGAAAACACAGCGGGCTAATATATAAAATGATATTTTTTTCCTTTGTTCTTTAGAATAAGGTTAGCACAGTCCCCCTACCTTTGGTACAGCTAGAGAAATGGACTGAATGGTGGGGGAAGGAGCAGCAGGCATCCTCTGAAGCCGAATTGGTTCCTGAATCACAAGAAACTGTCATTGAGCAAAATAAGGCTTCAAGAATTTGTTTCAAGATCGGGGCGACAAAGCTTATTGTTCCGATTTTTTTTCTTTTTTGAAAATTATCAAAAATTTAATCATCGTAAACATTGCCATTCTGATTTAATAGAAACAGATTGTGTTTTAAAGCACTCACAGGAAAGCCTGCACACTAACAAACAAGCAGCAATACAGAAAACATGAAAATGAGGTACACCAACATACACAAAGCCAGGGAAAAGGTTTCATTTGCAACTGTCCTCAAAGCAGGTGAAATTAACGCTGAGACATTGCAAATACACAGCATTCAATCCTTCTTCTTCATCATGAATGCTGCAGTATGCATGTATCGCAAACAAGACAGAGAGACTTTCTGGTGAATTACTCTTCAGAGTAAAGTAACGACTCTCTTACTTCTTGTTGTTGCTCTGCAGTTACAACTGAAGTGGATGGCGAAACTTCTGACTTGGGACCCTGCATTTCCTGCTCGCTAATAGAGCTGGTCTGCAAAAGTGACAGCAAACATGTTAGATTAGACACCACGTATCTGATGAAGTGTCCTCGTGCCAACAAAATGGAAACAAGACCCAGTGCCGATTTCTATATGAAGTACACATACATTTAACATCCACTCTGAAAAAAAGATCTTTCCTCAAAACAAACCCTGACACCTGATGGAAACGCTGGAAGTACTGAAATGCAAAATCTCATAGCAGACAGCATAAATGCTCTAACAGCTGTATTCTCCCAGCAAGGCTGTGTCTAATCTCCTGCTTGCAGGTATGGAATGGTGTTTGAGTATCTTGGCATTCATCCCTAAAATAGCTGATTTCTCATGGTAGCTTACTACACTAGGATTTTTCTAGCATGCATAAGTCACAAGTCTGCCACAAGAAAAAATCTTAAAGTAGTAATACTTAATCTTCAAGAAAGTTGTTTAAGAATGATTGGCCTCTGTCATTAAAAGAATCATGTCTACTTAATCACAGTGTCTTATAATTCACTAACTAGTTAAAGCTAGCATCCATTACAAGCCATCTATTAATTTCACACTTAAATTAGTAACTACTAATTGCCAGCACAAGGGGGAAGTATGCTACAATTCCAGAGCTAAAGCAGCTGGGTGTGGAAGTAGGATTCTGTATTACTGTACTCTCAGGACATTATGAAAACTGTGATTAACAAACATGAGATTAGACTTCACATCAATGATGTAATTAGCACTAAAGGCAACACGTAATGAATCACTCACTTCCCAGCCAGTATAGACAGGGAGACATCTCAAGTTCAGTTAGCTCACTAAATTTGTTCAGATACTTGTTATTTTGTTTTGTTCCAAATTGATTGGAAGGGCTGGGCCATTTAAGATCAAACTGCACCATTATGTAATATAAACAATTTTAAAAATACTGTGTGATTCAGTTTTAGCTATATAGGTAGTCAAACTATAAAACAGTAAGCCTCAGAGAGGTTTAGTGGATTAAGTTACAGAGAAATTAAGGAAGCAAAGTATCTAGTTTTAGAGGGCCATTCTTACTAAGACAGGTCACAACAAAATAAGGACACAAAACTACTAGCAAAAACTTACTTCTTCCCAAAAGGCTAGCAGAGAAGATGTAGACGAAGAAGAAACAGAATCCTTTGTTGTAACAGATATGAGGGATAAAAACGATCGCTTATCACCCACAGGAAAACTTCAGATAGAATATTACTTGACTAGCTAAATAAAATATTTTATATGGCCAAATGATAGTCATTCAAACGAAATTAACCCCAAAGCAGATGATACAAAGTATCTTTATAGGTACATGTGAAAAAAAGTTAATGTAAGTTATTAAGCACAGTATCAGCAATTTTAATGTAATTCATCAGAAAATGCACCTGCTTTTCCATAGAGAATATGTATTTATTTCAGGATCCATAGAAGAGAACCTTATTTAATTATGGGCTTGATATTTTACATATTACTGTTTTACATCTATCTGATACTTTATAAAGCAAAGTTTTAAAATATCAGGGTCAGTAGATAAAAGCTAGTATTGAGAAAGCAGCATATATCATGCTTCTCTCTCTTCCCTGTCACTCACAGAGTACATGTTGCTACTTCAACAGAAAGGCAGCATACATTTTGTGAGTGGGAACAGCAAATACACAAACTGTATGAAAATATCACAGCATGTCCATAGGCTTTTGTGTTTTTAGCAGTAGTGACAATTAAAAAAAAAAAAGAAAAAGAAAAAGAAAAGAGAGAGTACACATCTCAGATAGAAAATCTAACAAGACTGATGAGGTTTTAACCTGAGCCCCTTTAACTCCACTTCATGAACAGATTATTTGTTTCAGTTCAAGTTCTGTCTACGCTTTGCAAAACAAAATCTTAAAAAACCCCAGAAAAATCTTCAAGGATCAAGAGTTCATGAAGTAAGGAAATGTGATTCAGTGTTGCATTTAACAGCTGCTTCCTCGGGGAATGCACAAATCATTTAAAGTGAAACGCCTACTTGGAGCTGTGATTTGTATGATTAGTTTTCTAAGGATCACAGGGTGTGTCACAATAAACTTATTATACCAACATCTGTGGGTCCTCTGATTCTGTTCCCAGCTCCTTCTCCTCTAACCACTCCATTAAGATCTGAAGCCAACAATTTTACGTATCTGTTTGAGCACTCCTTGAACTCTGTGAACGCTTTTCCTTGTAATAATCAGCATCTTCCAACTGCAAAGCATTTAATTCCTTTTTTGTAACAGGGTGTGCCAGCATTTCCAAAAAACGCGGAATATATTTCGTTTAGCAAATGTTTGAGATTAACCTAAACAAAGAAGCTAGAATGGGAAATAATTAAAGTCAACTTCTGAGAATATTTCCCAGAGGTGTCAGCTTCTCTACAAAATGCCAAGCAATCTGACAACTTCTGGCCATCCAATTTTGTGCCTGATTTGGCTAATATGCAAGATACCAATCTGCCATACAGTGCCTAAGAGTTACTTTCAAATAATAAAAATATAATTTGGTTATCTCATTTTTTGTAGTTGTTTTATGCAGTAACTCACTCTGAAAGTCAAATCACGTGCAAGAGGAGAGGTGTTGAAATAGTCAAAAATGGAATCTTGAAAGTCTGGAAGTTTGAGACCTAAAACCAAAAGCAGAACAGGCTTAGCTAAAAGGCAACATCACAGGTTGTTTTAGAACTCTGCTTAGAACACAGAAAATTTAATTACCTGAATCCGTTCTGTATTTTTCTTCCAACTTTTTTTTCAAACCTTCTATCTCTTCAGACAGTTCTCTATTTTTTGCTTCTGATTCCTTTAATTTACTAAAGTAAAAAAAAAAAAAAAAAAAGATCAAAATGTAATCTGAAATGTCTTAAAGGCAGGAATGTCAGTACACAAGATTGTTAATTTCTGGTTCTACATCTCAAGACTTTCAGAAGAAGCCTTTTTGTTTGTTCATGTTTCTGGAGGGTTATTTTGGGTTTTTTTGAGGGGCATTGTGGTTTTTTTAAGGATGATTAATTTTACTTTTCCCCTGAACAGACACCTCCTTACTTGACTAGATATTTAAAACTGTACTTAAGACTTCTGCTATCACAAGGTATCTGCCAAACAAAATTATTCTAACAGTACTTAGACTTTTAATTCCCAAGAACATGTCTAAATCTCCAGTTAGTCAAAGATATGGTAGTGAATCTGCATTGAATTTGCTCTATTTTTTTTTCTCAGATGCCCATAACTTATTATAGCAATGAATTGTTGAAGAAATTTTTACAGTTCTCATTTGACTATGTAAGAAATGTGTAGTCTGTAGAATGGGATCCTTCTGACAGAGTCCAACATCCCAGGCACAAGAGGACATTTTAAGAAAGTTGCTGCTATTGTAATCCACGGTTCAGATCAGCACATTAATCCCCAAACAGCAGCAAAACCCTTATTACCTTTCAAAAGATATGTTTGCATCTTTAACTTTCCGTAGCTCTTCTTGAACTAGTTGTTTGGCACGAATTTCTGCATCAAGGGCCGACTGCAATTCCAGCCTGGCTGACATATCCAACTTCTGACTGCGCCGCACTTTCCAAAGTGGATCCTATTGCAATAAGTTACTGAGTATTACTATCAACTGTCTAAGCACATTTCTGTTCTTGTCCAAAGACATAAATTAGCTTTCACACAGGTTCAGAGAATGCGCTTTTAATCAGCTATGGACAGCATACCTGCTGCATGAAAATTAGTCAATAGTCAGTCTTCATTACACAAAAATGAATTAATGAGCAATTTCAATATTGGTTACACCATTTACACCATATGCTGGAAAGCAAAATGCTGGATCACTGAGCATAGAAGTCAAACAGAAACCACTGGAAATGACTAGTTTTCACTGTTAAATCTTGAAGTGAGTGTAAAATTTGCACAGTGACATAATGTACTTCCAAAGATGAGATAAATGTCAACATTTAATGTAAAACATACCAACATAAAACATACCAAGAGTAGCAAAACCATGAGAAGAAAAAAGGAAGAAAGAAATCTGAGTCTTGAGATGCCCAAGATACCTGGAACGTTTGCCTAAGCAAGTCTTATGCTTGCTAAGTAGCACATACTATATATATGCTACTATACATATAACATATGCTATACTTCAGCATACATACACCATGCAATTCCTCCCTACTACCCCAAAAGCTAACATTCTGAGCTCTTCCAGGCATTTTTCAGTGTGGAGTACATTTCTGATATTCCGTAATGAATGCCTCTCTGGTCACAGACGAACTTGCAAATAAGAGTTATGGAAATTGAAAAGCACTTTTTATGTTGAGAAGTAACTGCCTTAGAGCAGGTTCTGTAGAAGTTACAAAACCAGTTATAATATAAAGAACAGATAGTGTTCTTTATTCTGGCAGTAGCTAAGATAAAAAATGCAAACTGCATTTGATCCAATCTTTCTTCTCGTTAAACCTCTCAATACTGTAATTGTCTCCTGATGATGCAGACAGATGTCAGCTCACAGAAGTAAAACTTTCTCTTATTCTCTTGTATTCATAGGTTTGGAAGGGGTGAGTAACTTCTCATGTGCATAAACCAGCAACAGATGGATTCTGGATGGCAGACTGGTGACTGGCATTAGTAGGGATGTGGGCTCCCACGCCAAGCTGCAAATGGCTCTTCCTTTCCTTATGCAAGTGTTTTTCTCTTTGAAACCACATTCGTTTATGAGAGCTCCTCTATTAAATTTTGGGGAATTCATGTTTCTACTGTATGGGAAAATTATGGCACAAAGGTCTCACTGTTCTGCATGTAAATAAAGCCACATGTTGTGTGTGTCCCTAGTTTGTACTGGTAGAAGCCAGATAGCAATTTTTCACAGAAGAAAACTTTGTTGTCTCACTGTAACAGCAATTATGCAATTGCACATAACATTGTGAGGTATATTTCTGTACTCCCCTTTGATGGTTTAAGTTACTGTTTCTTCTCTCCTTTGTGGTGTTTAATATCTGTGATGGCAGATATTAGTATGAAACAACTGCCCCCTCTAATTATCAAATTCTGATCAGATTGCCTAGTTGGATTTGCAAGCAGTAGCTAAAAGCTAAAAGCAGAGCAGAGGATTAATTCTTTTTAGGTACAAAAATGTAGCTTCTCAGACATGCCCAGAACATCTTGAATGTTTCTTATTTCCTTACCAGTGTTCGAGACCCCAGACTGGAACTTCTCAATGATTCTAGTTCTTCTGTCATCTTGGAAGCTAATGCTTGGAGATAGCCACGAGCATCCTTCTCATCACTTACCCTGTTGTGCAATTAAAAAAACCTGTAACTTGGCAGTTTTATGGCTCACAGCACCAAATGTTGTACCACCAAATTATCACAGTGTCTGCACTGGGTTTAGGGACATAACAGGAATGAACAGAGAAGGGAAGACTCTCCCAGCAATGGAAAACTGAATACATCTCAGATTGTCTGCTTTAGATTTTTCTTTTATCTGATTTTCTTCATTGTGGCAGTTGCTAGGGAAACTGAAACTTCTTTTTTGCCATTAGCAAGAGTTCTGCAGAGATTCACTGTTATATGAAAATGATCTGCATATTACTTGCTCAGTTTTTATAAGGGCTACCTTGGAGTCCTTTCTGTTTTGCATGCTGAAATTCTTGCATGCAGCTTGCTGAAACAGTGAATTATAGAGGGGAGAAGAGTGGAAGTAATAAGTGCTTGTCTAGTGCAGCTAGTGAGGTTCTATATGTTAATGTTGACCTTTTAAATCATGACCAACTTCCTGAATGAATTTATCAAAATATTTCAAACTGGATGACTTAACAACCACTTTAAAGACTGAAGAAAATTGACACCAGGACTCTGCTTTGTACTCGTTTCAGTGGCATCTAGCAATTTTAACAAAATAAACACTCAGAAGTACGATGCTTTTGCTGATCTCAGACACAGACAAGGCCTAGCTATATTTAAAAAAAAAAAGCCAATCAGTTTTTCAGAAGTTGAAAGTGGCCATATCTGGATCTGTAACTAGCACATACCATTGAATGATTTCTGCAATCTGAGCTTCCCAGTGAGCAACAGACTCCTTCTTTGCTGCTAGATCTTGGAGCTCATCTTCCAGCTGTCTGTTCTGTGCTGTTAGTTTGTCCACGAAGGAGCAGAGCTGAAACAAGGGATTAGTTTCACTTGTGACTTAGGTCAGTTTCAGACTTTTTATATATGTGTACGCCTACACACCTTTAGAATCTGAACAAACAAGGCCACCCTGGGCTATCTGGATGGGCTTATTTTTTGTGGAACTATCTGTTCACACAAAATAATCTAAAACACAGGAAAGCAAAAAAGCAAGTGTAGACGCCAGAGAGGAATAAATTTTAACTGTAAACCAGTGGGAAGGCAGGCAGTGCATGTCAATGATTCTCTCTCTTTGCAGCCTTCATGAAGAATCAAAGGGCAGTGTCCTCTCAGTTGTGGGAATGAATCCCCCAAAGAGCAGAGTACCAAGATGCTAAAGTTACTATGTAGCCAAATCTATAATATTTATATGGCAAAAATTACATTTAAAAATTCAGATAGTGCCTGAACATTCACAGATCTTGTTCTGATCAGTGAGTAGACTACTTCAACATCAGAGACTAATGAAGTAAGAATTCTATGTCCTGAAATAATTACCCTCTCATTTTCTGTTGTTAATTTTTTGTTATCTTCCAAGAGCATAGATCTTTCACGCTCATATTTCTCCTTCATTGTTCCCACTGCTTCCTCCATTTCACTGTGCCTAAAGAGAGGGGCAAGAAATAGAAACACTTATACTGTTGCATTGCTGAACCTGAAAACTGGGATTTTAAAAAAGGAAAAAAGTTAGGGTGAAATACCAGCCTGCACAGGCATCGATGTGATGCAATGCAATGCATGCACACAACAAAAAGAAATCCATAGTGAGGGAAGCTTGCCCAAAAGCTTACCTCTCTCGCTTTGTTTTCTCTAATTTATCCTTTAATATCATGATCTCTTTCTGGAGTGCAAGCTGATGGCTCTCTGAATCATGTACTTCCTTTTTCACATTTTTTACTTCCAAAACATGTGATGCTTCTCGTCGGACCAACTCCTCTTCATAAAATAAGATTTTCTTTTCCAGCTCAGACCTAACTTTGGAAAGCTCCTGCTGATGCTCCAATGTAGCACCAGCTGCCCGGCCTCCCTGCTTTAACTGTAGAACAAGAGGAGAAACCATCAGGGAGAAGCTATGATCTTTATTGCTCTGCTTACATGACCTGAATAAGGGGTTGAATTGGCTTGCAGAGGTAACAGATTTGGATCACATTGGTGTAGTAGCTGCTTAGAAATTATATAAACTGAGCATTTTCAAGACATTACTATCCAGCAATTAAAGGCTTTCAAGCAAAAAAGGCAAATAAATCTGGATGGGCTAGGTCAGATTTCTAGTAATGTTGTAGTTTTAAAGTCTCCCACTGGTATCAACAGTTGAGTAAACCAAACTACTGCAGCTTCTGGGCCATGAGTAAATATTTGTCAAAAACCATGTAACCTTTAGGGCTTCCAGTTCATTTTCCAGTTGTTTGGAGAAAACCTCGCTGTGCTCACGGAGCTTGCGTTCTTTTGATGCTTCTGCTACGACTTCTTCAAGTTGGGCTTCCAGCTGTAACGAGTCATTTAGGTCATTTCAACACAAGATAACACTATCTGTATCATTCATTTCCTTTCCTCCATATGGCCTAGCAGGAAGTTTTACTTATTTCTATTTTAAGTTACACTACTATAACAACCATCTCAGAATGTAATGGTAATTGTTTTGCCTTTAGTGATTCAGGCATCCATCTGTCACATGCAGAGAACTATTATTTTATGACTCTTTGTACTGATGTGAACTACATCAAGCCCATTCAGGAATAACTGCACAGCTCCTGTTACAGCAAAGAGAAGGAAATGGCACTGCAGCTGAGAAAGCAGAAAGTCTCCCACATTTACAGGTCAGCTCTATGCCTCAGTATCTAAGTAAGGCAGCTTAAAAGTATCAACCTTTCAACCAAATTACTGCAAAACACTTTAAATATGAACACTGAACACTTTGCAGTTATGGAACAAAATCAGCTTGATCATCCATTTATTGACTTCAGAAAGCTTATCAGAAAGAAAATTTAGATTTAGTGGCAACTGCCAGAATTCAAGCAATAGCACCACAGTTTCAAATCCTGACAGGAAGAGTAAGATTTGTTTTTCTGTGTTCAAATTGAATTGACAAAGTTGTTTTTAAAAGCATTGTACTTAGAACTGTGGGACAAGATAACCAACTTCTAGACTGTGTTCTGAATAGAAGATTGATACAACTGTTATAAAAGGGAGTACAGAGGAATTTTTAAGAACAAAGACAGGAGATTTTTAAAGTTCTGCATGAAAGTATTTAACTGCATTAGCAACAACACTTGAATGCCTGCTGCACTCTGCTCTAGAGATGAGAGGCCACAGCAGTTCATCAATTCCCAGTTAACTATCACATCTTGTTCATGGATAAAAGCCTTAGAAACTTCATCATCAACTACATTTTCATAGACTACCCTTCAATTTGCCATAAGTTTTCTAGCAATGCTTATAAAGCTCTTGAATTTCTCTTCTACACTTCATCCACAGAATACAGAAAACATGATAATTTTTCAGTGATGAAAACACTCTAGATTAACGACAGTAGTTTTTTCTTATGCCCTCTTCTGGCTATCCACTTCATCTCATGTGAAACTATAAATTGCCTAGAATACTAATAGGAAATTAACTTGCTTAAAGATACTACAGATACTCTTACAATGGCTTAACTACAGAGGAAGGAAAACCACATATTTAGTTTTGTACCACTATTTCTCCCTTCAGCTGAACAGAAACATTCAGTTAAAAAAACAATGAAGTCAGGATACTCCAACCTCAGAGCACATGAAGACACTCACTGAGCTTTTTTTTGAAACTGAGGTTTCAAGCTGACTGTGAGTGAAGACTCAACAAGAACCAAAACCCCAGAACTAATAAACTGGGCATGTAGCAAGAATACCTTCCTCAAGATTCAAATCAGTCTGAGTGAAAATTTAAAAAACCCAAAAAAATCCCCAGAAGACACTCTCAACTTTTCAATACAATAACATAAGAGGTACTGGGTAAGCAGCAGCTGAAACACAAATGCCAGCTATTTTATCAAGCTACCTCTTTTCTTATCTTCTCTGATTTCCGGACGTCCTGTCGCAGAAGATCGATTTTCTGCATGCTCACTTCCAACTCTTCCTCTTTGTCGCGAAGTTGCCGGGACAGCTTCTGCTTTTGGGAGCGCAGGTCTCCCATCCTCTCACTGAGCTCAGAGAACTCCTGCACAGCCAGCTTCCTTTGTTGGTGGGCATCCCTCAGCTCTTTGGACTGCATCTTTAATCTCTCTGAGGCTTCTACAAGTTGCTGGTTTAAAAAAAAAAATTAAAAAGAGTAATTTGAACTCCATATATTCTTTCCAAGAAGAAAGAAACTGGACCTATTTTGACCACCTCACGTAACTACTACAGATTTCTAAATTTTAATTTACCCTATTATTTAGCTAAGCAGCTGCAGTGACATAAAAGATGGCCATTACTTCGCTTCTAGTGTGGCAGATCCAAAGCTGCCTTTGGTATCCCAGAAGTCTTTCTTATAAATGTGACTACACAAGGCCACCTCACTTCTAAATAACTTGATTTTAGATTACCACCATGTACCTGCACATTTGGAACCTTGTTTAAAGAAATGCTTTAGCAGATAGCAGATTCAAGAGAGACATCAAATATATTGCACCAGCACTGAAGGGCTGCAGCAAATACGAGATTTTTCAGAAAACTGAGGAACATTCTTTAAAACAAATTGTGAAGCTCTTAATACTGAAAGTATAAAAACTATTTCCTTTACAGAAAGTAGTTAACAAAAATCAAATGGAATGTTTGACATAAAATCATTTGAGAGTGGGAGTTAAAAATAAGAAAAGAGCAGAACAGCACAAGAAAATAAATGTATAGTGAACAAGGAGATTCTAAAATTTCTGCCTTAGTAGGATCACTGCAGGAAGATTAAATTCCCAAAAAGCAGGTGCTCAGACCAGAAGCAGCACACGTGCCTTTGGCAAACAGCCGCTTACTGGTGGTTAACAGACTGAGAGAGACTTAAATGCTAGTGTACAAACAGCTCAGAAATTCTGGGCCACCGATTACCTTTGGCTGGTTGACTTTTGCAAAACTAGTTATTCCAATACAGGTAGCTTTTTTTGCTATTATTGAAAGTGGTAGGTACTATATGCAAATCCCTATTTACTTAACCACAAAATATGTTGCTGACTTAGAACTGAAATACTACTAAATTTTAGGAAGCACACGAAGTGCTAATTTACACAGCAGCAAATAAACTCAATGATTACATAAAAGTCATCATCAGCCTTAAGCAATAATTAACCTTTTGGTATAAAAAAGAGTAAATGGGCTCTTTCAATGAGCCCTGCTAACTTCTGTGCAAAGATCCTCTTCCCCTAAATAGACATGTGCACCCTAAATGTCACCAGAAGGCCCGGTGTCATGTAAACTGACCTATGGTCATAACCCCCATAATTCTGCCAGGGATACCAGCCAGGTATCTGCTGGGTCTGTTTCCTCCCTCACCATTCCCTGAAACTGGAGAACAATACTTGTGTTCCTGATCCCTTAACAAGTCACCCCAAGGCTCTGAAGTCTCTCTTGATTGCCCTCAGCCTTCTACTAAAGCAGTTAAGAATAATTAAACAGCTTAATTAAAATCATTCTTTAGGTGTTTGTTTCATTTAGCAGAACACATTTGAAATAAGAAGCCCACACATTTGAAATAAGAAGCCCATCAACTTCCAAAAAATACAGTGTGATACTTTGGAAAGCTGCTGTACTGCTGAACAGGTTTCCTACCATCTCTGTATAGTTTTTAAAAGCAGCATTTAAAACCCTAAAATTGCAATCACAACATAATTGTTCTAGAACTACTTTACACGGCTGTTTTTAAAAGTATCTATCTTTGGATCAATACCTTATGAAGATCCTCCTTTTCCTGCCTCAGTACTTTGCACTGCTTTTCTAGTCCTTTCAGCTTGTGTATGGAGTCTTCATGTTCTTGTCGAAAAGCCACTGCATCCGCAAGCTGTGCTTCCAGTTTACTTATATCTGTAGATTAATACATATTAAAAGTAACTGGTCTCAAATTAACAACAAGCCATATTACTCATGCAAACTGGCATCATTTTGCTTGAAAAATCAACTTCTTTCCTATTCCCACCATTTTAGACTGTTTAAAGTAACTTTGGGACATTGATACCTCAAAATAACTTTTATTTTTCTCAGCCCTGAAGATTGTGATCTCTAAGTGAAAAAGTCTTAGGAATGGCTTTGTTTTGTTTTTGAGGAATGCAACCTCTAGACCTAGAAAATATCAAAATAAACTTGAAATGTTCCAATTCCAAATGTGTTTCCTAAATAGTTCTCGTTTTGCAACAAAAAGGCAACAGTCATTAGTGCATCCAGCAAGACACAGAAGGACTATTTATTTTCCAGGTAAGCACTAATGAATAGTTTGGGAAAGAAATACCATCCTGCACAAGGTAACCTGGAGACCTGACTGCTCATACTCCTGGGCAGCTTGTTCTCACTTTACTTTCAAAGACAACGAAACAAATTTGATTTGAAAATACTGGTTTTAAGTGCAAAACACCCAACATAGCCACCCTTATATAACCCTGCTCAGTCGTACCAATTCTAAGAAAATGAACTGCCATTCTCTATTCAGTTTTAATTAATACTTATATTAAACAAATAAGTAATAAATGTCACAGGCAATAATTGTCTCACTCAAGTTCCACTGACACCTGTGGCAGGAAAATGACCGAAGTATTCAGGATGCCAAGCAGTGCTGTAATGCTTGAAGTACTATTCCTTTCCTAACTTAAGAACAAATGTCCTCCCACCCTACATGAACCAATGCTATTTCTTTTTTAATGAGAACAGACTCTAGAATTTATATTTTAACAGGACATCACTGGTTGAAGAACTAGATAAACCTGAAAAAATTAATCTTTATTTCTAGATAAATCTAAATGCAAAGCAGAACCTTAAACTAACTATTGTGATTCAAACCTAATTTCAGAATACACAAGAATAACTTTTTTTGAAAGATAATCTATGTAGGAGAGTGGAACTGATTTTTGAAGTGCATACACCTACAAAAAGGGTATATTGTCAAAAGAAATGGGGAAAAAATACCCTAAAAAAATCAGCATCCGCAACACAGCATCTGAACTCACACTGTACAGGCCTCTATAAGACTCTCAGCCAAGTCGTTAGGATTTGAAACTACCACTTTGTTTATCACAGATTCTCAGTTAAAAATTAGGTACTAAGGAGGTTTGCATGAATAAACTAATAGCATTGTCAAGCAACAGATTTTCAGTGATATGGGTGAGTCAGTCTTCCCTCAGGACAGATGCCAGTATTTGTTTCTCTGCAACACTCAGAGTTTCCTAATTAATGCATCACCAAACACAGAAACACAAAGGGAGCAGAAGCTCTGACATATTTAAATGTGAACTACTATTACACATCCCTCCATCTACTAAAGAGCAACCAGACTTCTATCTCCTGTCTCTTACATCTGCCTCCAAGTAAAACCTCTCCAACACATATTGTATCCTCCCCAAATGGAATAAGAGAACAAGATCTCCTGAGATTTTTAGGGAAACAAATACACAAAATATTTAAGTAAATCCATCCACACAATTCATCACACTCTGGACTTCCCATGCTAGTATGTGCTATCAAGCCAAGCAGGTGGAAGAACAAGTTAAGTATTCATCTAGCAAAAACTGAAATGCCTCTTAATATTGAACAAGGCTTTTAAAAACCCTCTGTTTTTTAAATACTTCAAGAACATTAATTCTACTTATTGCAAAATAAATTGCATTACTATAATTACCATGCCAGAGGCTTACCTGTTAATTTGTTCTTCAACCGTTCAATTTCTTCATTTAATTTTTTAATCTCCTTATCACGGCTTGTATTTGCTGTAACACACACTGGACCTTGGAGGTTCTGCACTGTCTGTGTAGATTCTTAAAATCCGAAAACAAAGGAAAAGATTTTTAATAAAATATATTCCAATGAGCAGAACTAAGAATCCAAACAAATATAAACAACTAACCTTGCAGTTTTCTGTTCAAATCCTGCTTTTCTTGCTCTAATTTACGTATTTTCTTTTCATAGCCTTCTATTTGTGAAGTGTTCTTTAAGTCTCGCTGTACATCTGTATCTTTGGTTACAGTGTCAGACTGCAGCACATTCTTTAAAGTGCCTCTATCAGATAAAGAGCTGAAAAGAAATACATTAGTTAGGACATTTTAATAAATACAGCAGTATAGATGCTGAGATTGCACCAACTATGCATCTTAAATTTACAAGTACAATTAGTGCAGTAATCGTTATTGTAGAGACAATTCTCAGGGTAAAGTTATTATTCCCTAGCTACTGTACATGCTGCTGTAGAACTAAGACACCCGCAGGACTTCAATGATGCAGACACACCTTCATTTGCCTGTATGACTGAAAATGTTAATTCTCCTATGCCAAAGGTTACAGGTACCTGGCAGAAACGGAAGCAGGTAAGTGTACCTGTGCTGAGATAGCTCAGGGACAACCCTAAAGTTTATAAAGCATGGCAAAAAGAAATAATGGAGTAACAAACAGACCAGGATACCCTAAGACCAGAGACAAGTATATGTTTAAGAGATCTCTGAAGTCAGATGGAGGCTACTTCAAAAATATGCAAAGTGAGCAGCTTGGTCCATGCTCAGAACCCTCTCTGTTAATTTGGCCTACCAGCAGGACAGTGGAGCAATGAGATAATCCTGAACAGTTCCTGGCAGATGTCCAATGTGGACAAGACTTGCTCTTAGCCTCTCAATGTAGGAACTGCAACTGACACATCTAGTCCCCTAACCTTCTTTCATTTCAAAGTGATAAAACAGTAAATACAAAAGCACCTAATCTTGGCAAACAGGATCCAAATCTTTTTGGACATTTGAAAAAAAACAAAAAAAACAAGGAATAAAGGTTTGGCCACAGGTACACCTATGGACATCAACCTTTCTATATGTTTATAAAAGTGAGATTTCCCAGGAATTAGCTGCATCTGGGAAACAAGTTTCCTTTATAAAACATATCCTTTGCTTACCTGTCAGTTGTGTATGTAAACCCAACGAATGGTAAATGCAATCCAGAAAAGCCTGTATGAGAACTCGGTGGCACCACTTCCTGCATGAAAACAATGAGCATGAAAACCCAAGAGAGAACACATACAAAGTGAAAGGCATTTCATTGAGCCTCAACAGCTAAAAGAGAGACGGCTAATAGAAAGATTTTTCTTAATACACCAACTGACAATTGGCAGTTATGCTCCACTGCCCCTGGACAAGCTTTATTTCAGATTAGGCTGCCTAGCAGAATGACTTGAATTTCGGAGCCTCTTGAACTTGGCACTTGAAAGGGCAGCATTTCAACAAGTTCAAAGCACAATGCAGCCAGTAAAAGGAAACCCAAAATTTCAAGTTCCTAATTAAAAGGGACCTGCCACCAAAATGCATGCTGTTAGTCTTAGTGTTCTAGTTACTGTCAGACATGTAATCAAAAAACGTGCCATAAACTCTTCATTTCTTGGAATACAAGCTGGTGAACAAATTACCACAAAAACTCTCTACTCCTGACCCATTTCTAAACTACAAGACAATAGAAAGGAGTGCAACACCAATGCTCCCTACTCCAAGAACCAACCTCCTGCTTCTTAAGACAGTGGAGAAGTAGCAGGATGAGTCCTTTCACTTGGACAGCTGTGCTTGCAAGCTACACAGAGTATATGTGTATTTCTAAAGACAGATTTCTTTTTTCACCTTTGAAAAGGCATAAATCCAAATACTAGTTCCCTGTAAACTAAGGCCAACTAAGAGGCTTTTTTCCCTATCTAAATATGTTTTAACTTTAACCATGTAACAGTAATGCAGACTCACATGTGCTACCACTTAAAAAAGCCGCTCATGATTTCTGATAACACAAAATGCCAAGGAGATGAAAAACGTGAATTTTTCACATTTGAAGTGACTTATTTTTCATTTCTTTATTTATTTTGAAGTAAGTTCTCACTACTACCTTACAGTGCAGCAAGGATGCATACTTCCATTAGTAATATCTAAAAACAAAGACTCACTGGATTTCTTAGTACATCATCATCTACATCAAAGTTCGAGGTGTCAGAAGGACTGCTGACTTCTGGAATGTAAGGTGCTTCTAGGTTTCGGATGTTATCCCAATTAAGTCCTTCAAAAAATGCATGAGATTTAAAATCCTCTATTCCATTCTGTCCCAGTCTACGCTCCCTGCTGCAGATAAGTCGCTGAATAAGATCTTTTGCTTCTTCAGATACATCTGTAACATGGGATGGAAACTGAAATCGTTCCTAGAAAACAAAACAGAGAAATTTTTACAGAAGGAATTAATTAATTCCAAAACTTTCAACTGTAGTTTCAAAAAAACCATTAAATTACACCAATAAAACTGGAAATGAATAGTCAAATATTGTTCTAGTTACAGTGAGCAATGACAGAGCACAGTTCAATACATTCAATGACAGACTTTTTGTCTTAAATTGGATTTCAAGTACAAGAAATCATTTTTCAATTTCTTTAGAACAGATCTGTTTGATCTGTGATTAAAATAACTCTGTTAGGAAAAGCAAATTTTTTTTAAGACATACCAGATTTTTTACACACTACAATATATTAAAGATCATACAATAAGGACAGACTGGTATTCTTAGTCAGAGGTCCACTGATCTCCTGGAGATGTACTCCTCAAGATTAAATTAATTTCAACTCTTAAAACGCCATGATATTATCAATTCTTTATGCTGTCAAAATTAAGAATGTATTTTTCTAATATATAGGTTACATACCTGTTTTTCTTATCAAAATATAATCTACATTTAGAAAATATTTCTATTATCATAAACAAATGTAATATCTAAAAATTGTAATTACCACTAAAAACTGAAATTACTCAAGACTGAAAAACTTGGAGTAGATTTCTATTTTGATTTTGTGATGATTGCTTAGATTTTCCAACAAGAAAATCAGCATTTAGAGAAAAATTTCAATTTGTCAAAGAATTAAATTTCAGCAGTTCAGAGAAGCAAGCATTCCTAAAACCTGAACACAAAAACCTAGACATCAATCTAAAACATTGTGAAAAAACAACTACCATCACTTCAATATCTCCAAGTGATAAGTTTCTCTGTAAACAAACTCAGAACACAAGAGATTTAATACAGTTCTTACTTCATGATTCATAATCTTCCCGTAGGTTTCCACTAGTGACTCTGCATAGAAAGGGGTTTCACCATACAGCATTTCATACATGCAGACACCCAGTGACCACCAGTCACACTCAGGCCCGTATTTCCCCATTCCATCTTCCATTGCTTGCAAGATCTCAGGAGAGATGTAGTCAGGAGTACCCACTGCTACTGATGACTGTACCTTAAAAATAAGGCAAATATAATTCTTGTAAGTTTCCAGTTTCTCTCAGTAACTTTTTACTCAAACACTAGTATTTCTGACAGAGACACCATGACATGATTCTGGAGAGGGAAGAGATTCATAAATTCACAGCAACATTAACAAAGAAAATATTAAGAAAGTAACAAAGACTGCAAAGATTCATTTCCATTCTACTGCTACATAAAATCAGTTGATATGTTTTATTCTGAACACAGCAGAAATCCAAAATAATCACAGATATTGTGAAAGCAGAAAGACAAATTATATTTTGCCTTTGTGTCTGTTTATACTTTGAAACTGCAATTTGCTGCCCAGAAGTTGAAATGAAAAATGAGTAAGGAGGGAGATCAGGTCCTACCCCTGAATTTTACAGTTACATCTGAAGATCACAGAACAAATTTTCTGGGTAAGTTTTATGATGTCAGAAATCAGTCAAATGTTTATGGCCTAATGTGCAATTGGATGTACTACACGAATAAGGAGAAATTACTCTATGCACAGCTAGTATGGAAGCCCTGACCATCAGGGCATACTAATCTCTGGGAATATGTTCTCAATTCAAATGGTTCCTTCATTTTGCATTTTTTATGGTTAAGCTTTGACAGGCATTTTATGACTAGAGAACATCAACAAGATGTGAGTTTGTGCCAAAATCAGTGAATGATGCTGCATGCCATACTTTGGCAGGACTGGAACCCCTGGAAGTACCCAAAACAAACAAAACCTGTCACAAGCAATTCAGCTTTTAGAGGTAAATCCAATCTGCTGCACAAGATGGCCAATTACCATCATGTTGTTTTCCATTTGTCAAACACATATAAAACAAACTGCTTATTAATTGTAGAATCAAGGCAATCATTTAGGTTGGAAAAGACCTTTAAGATCATTATGTCCAGCTGTTAATTGAGCACTGCCAAGTCCACCTAAATTGTGTTCCCAAGTGCCACATCTACACATCTTTTTGATACCTACAGGGATGGTGTCTCCACATTTGTGTGTGCCTAACTGGTGTAGCAGGTCACTCACCTTCCCCCTTGGACTCAAATGGTCATTAGAGGAAAAAGTGAAAACCAAACAAATATAGCAAAGGATAACTTTAAAAGTTAGCAGCCTGTAAAACAAGGTGATGAAGATTTCAAAAATGCATTTAAATATGTTGAGTTATACTGTACCCTCAATTTTTAGTGTGTCAGATAGTTCACAATCTATCACATCCCTGATGCACACTGATGATGTCTAATCTCTTTAAAACCAGCAACTCACTTAGAAGGTCCCACTATCAGCAACCCCAATAAATTTTGCTTCATACATACTGTGCCATCTTCACTCATTTTCAGACAGGACCCAAAGTCTGCCAGTCGTATGTGGCCGTTCATGTCCAGAAGAACATTATCAGGCTTTATGTCCCTGTTACAATAGATAGAAGTGAAAAGATTTAAACATACAGTATTAGCTCTGCTTGTAAAGATTAATCTTGCTTCAAAATAACACAGAATTTTACTCACTGATGTAAACCCTTTTTATGGTACTATTTATGACTCTCCTGACCAACCTTAAACTCATCAGTTTTGTTGCACCATAAAAATCTGTGTTTCTTTTCAAATGTGAAGTTCCAAATGCCACTACACGTGTTGAAAAACTTAGAAACTGTAAAACAGTTTCAGTTTAATCTTTCTGAAGGAAACTAGAATTACTAGGAGTAAACAAAACTAAGGTGCTCTAATACACCTTGCTACATAGATGTAGAAGCTGACAATGGCTGATTTTTAAGGTGCTGAGTTCCAGTTTCACACCTTTGGACATTTGTGAGAAAAAACATGACAGATTTAACAAAGGGTCCTCACATAAAAATTCTGCCAGCCTGATACATTTTTCCAACACAAACTTGAATTAACCTTTTTTAACCAAGGCCTAATGTTCTGAAATTAATTACTGAAATGTCACTAATACTGTTGCTCATTAGCAGTATTAATACAAAATAATAAATGCTAATCTATGTCTGTCTACATAAATTTAAATGCATATTTATTTGTGATAATACACAAAAATATGTGCTGAGAAAATTGAACTATGTCACTATGGTTCCCTAATAAATTAATTAGTAATTCTGCATTGTTAAACTTATTCCATACATTTCAATTCCAGATATTGTCAATGTGCCACAACCACAAGTCAAGCTCAGTAGTTGCAGGGGACTATGAAAAACTAATATACAACTATACACTAATCTGTTTGTTTGCTTTCTAAAGAACACTGATCACAGTTGCACTTGCAGCCTGAGCCAATCTCTGCTTGGCATGCAGCTCTCACTTGCCTCAGGGACCATTACTGCTGTTCAGAAAGGCTTAATGCCTCCTCTCTGAGCTCCACTGTCTCCTATCTACAGCTAACAGGTCGTATAAGCGCTTAAAGGGTCCTTGAAACGCTCTCCACAGCAATCATGCTTCCTCCTAATCCATTCCAGTTGCCAAGCAGTAATTTCTTGGGCATTGGCACATGTCCTGTTCAAAGCACGTGTTTTGGCCACAGAGACACACACTCCTATTGCCACAACAGACCTTCATTCAGCCCTGTGAAAAGATGTAGCTGCTCAGTAAGTCAGGACTTCCTTGGAAATTGGTGCAATAGTGCCTGTGGTGAACTTCTCTAAGGCTGCAACATTTTTAAATCCCCAAATATTGTCCACATTTACTCACAGGAGTTTTAGAGAGTATCTTTTCAAATTTTAAAACAGCAATCAAAATGCAAACAGAAGAGTTTAAAGCATTGTAGTTCAGAATTCCCTATGCTTTTTAAACTTTAACTGTACAGCTCTACCAACCACAACCTAAGTTTACTTGGTGGTAGCCACTGATTCAGAATACACATCTTGTGTGCAAAAACAATTAGATCAGCACATGCCCACTGATTACAAAATGTGTTGGAGAATGAAGGTAAGTAGATGCACTGATGTTATCATGGGCTTACTGTGCATACATTTTGCAGAATGTCTAAACACCTCTAGAAAGTTCAAACCATTTCAAACCACTTCAAACTTCTAGGTTGCTTGGACAAAGACAGATAAATATTTATTAAGTGAATTGAGAGTAAGTCAAGAGCCCTGATTAAAAATAGAACAGACTTTAAAAGGTTAGTCACATAAATGTCACTGCCTCTGATATCAATCCATCAAAACGTGATATTTAAAATAAAGTAGCTACACAGCTGTTATACAGCATAAAGTAAACATGTATCTACAGTAGTTTGCCTTTGGCTACTGTGTGCATTTGTATACACAGCAGTAAATTTGGGATTAACTTCATATAACTGTACATGTATTTTTTGCCAAATGAGAAGGTATTTTACCTGTGCACATAATGCAGCTCATGTATGGAATGTATAGCAAGCACCATTTCACCAATGTAGAACCTAGCCATATCTTCAGGAAGCTTGTCTTCAAACTTACTGAGAAGTGTCAGCAAGTCACCACCAACATAGTAGTCCATCACTAGATACTGAAAATGAAGAAATAAAGCAATCAAGTACTGAGAGACAGTTGGCAACTAAAACCAAAGTTCATCAGTTAATCCCTGAAAAAAGCCCTTTTGCTATTTTTTTTTTCTGTGCCTGTGGAAAGCAGTCAAAATTGGTGGCCTTCTGTTTTACTTTTATTTACTAACTTAGTATAAAAAGGTATCATATTCCTTTAATAATCACAGTAAGAATGGCACATCAGCATTTAGTTCCTACAAAAAAAACCCAAACAAAATATGGCAACAACAAAGTAGTAAATCAGGACAAGTTTACTTCTGTCTTAACTAGTATCACAAAGAAAATCATCTAATATCACAAAAACTAATGTATGTTACTGACTCTTAATCTGAAAATTTCCAAAAGATGATGAAAGAAAAAAAAAAGTATTGTTAAAATCAATATTTGATGCAACTTATTCTAAAACACGTATTTCATTATTACTTTTAGTTTTGGTATCATTTCAATACTACTCGTTCTTCCTGAAGTGGCACTTATCACATCAACATCTTCAAGTATTTATCTTGGCACATTCCACATCATGGATACATAACACAGCTGACAGGAGTTTGATGACACTATACATTAAATTACTACACTATACATGGATGCCCATGACAAGCCAAAAGCACTGTCAAGCCAGAGGCACTAAAGTGGGAAATTTAAAACTCAAAGATTAATGTTCTTTTGAATATAATTCAGTGAAAAAGTAAACAGCCTCCGAGGCCAATCAGGCACCATCCTATCCATGGAAAGGACCAATCCTGATAGGGTGACATGAAAGAAAAGGACTCAGGCATGTGATTTGTTTCTCATAGCACAAAACAAGGATTATGTTTCAGGTATATCCTAGCAATATCCACCTAAATCCAGAGCATCACATCAAAATATAACAACTTCATCTAGTACTACCAGTCTTGAGCCATTTTATTCCATGTTTCCCAAGATGATTTGATATGCAGTTTTAAGACTAACTTTGCTTATTCTAGAATTAAATTTCCAAAGCCATCATTTTGCTTTTCTCCTCCAAGTAAAGCAATCTAGAATCCACTGCCCCTACCATAGATTCCACAATGGAAGCAAATTAAAGAAGATAGAAATGCAAAGAACATGAAGTGCAATACTAGCCATTTCCTCACTATCTTTTGGATTAAAAGAGTGACTCCAAAAGCCACAAGTTTTGGTATTTTTCTCTAGTTTATTCAAATTACCGCTTAATCTGATAGGCAAATTGCATCATTTATGTTGAAATCAATCTGTAGGTATTGCTCCAAGGAACTTTAAACATGTACTGAACACTGTACACATGCAACACTTATGTTTGAAAACAAAATGCTACAAACAGAAACCATCGATCTTCTACAAGGGGTATTATCTTGAAGTATTTTCTCTCAAATTCAAGGCAAAGAGACTTTATAGAACCTTCTGTGGGAAGTGAAATATCCTTCCTGTCAGAGACGAAGTAATGCACTTCCATCAGCTCCCAAAGCATTTATAACTCAACCAGAACTCAGGTGGCCCATAAAGGAAAGCACCTGGATCACAGAAAGACGGTGAGATCTCTTCTATGAGGAAGCAGAACTTCATTAATCTTTCAATTCAAAATTGCCAGGAGGTGCTTCTCCTTTCTTTTGGGGTTAAAATATAAGCTATTCTGATGCTGAAATCTAGCAGAGTGCATTTTTTCCAGGGAAGTGTCTACATCAAATGGGAAGAGTAGCTAGAAATCAAAGGAAAAAAGGGTATCAAAGTACTCTCATGAGTACCTAGAAGCCTTTGAGAGGCTGACAGTAGTCAAATACACACTTCACCTAAATCACCAGCTAAATCACCAAAGGTTTATTTAACCCATCTTGAGTACAGGCTGTCTCTTACAGAAGCCTTTTAAGAACCAGAAAAAAAGTTATGCAGCATTTCCATGTAATGTCATTTAAGAATTGGCTGTTTAGAAAACAGTAATGCATGGTGCATTTACTTGAAAGGTTTAAAAACTACAAGAGCAGAGACAGAAAATGAACTCCAGAACATATATATTTCACAGAATTTTGTATTTCTTGCTTAAATGTAAGTTCTGCATTATTAAATGATCTGTCAACACTAAAGGGAGAGAATAAAACCCTAAGTACTTTCAGACTCTCTAAAGGCAGCCACTCCTTTTCTACATTAATATCTTACTTTTTCTTTGTCTCATTATAACCCTTTATCATACAGCCAGAGCAGGCAGAGCACTAGGTGGGGGAAGACACAAGGCTCTCCCTCTGCTCAGGGCAAGCTCATGTGGTTTTGCATTTAAGAATCACTAGATATAATGCATAAACATCACTGGGAGGAGGAAATACTGGAACCTACAGATTTCTCTTGCAGAGGACCAGGCTGGAAAACCAAGCTCCATTGTCTGTTCTTGTTTTGTTCTCAGCTTTGTATTGCATTCTACATAGACCGTGGATGAACAGCACAGCTAAAAAGTAAATCTGCCCAGGCTCTGAAACAAGGCAGCACTCTCCAGGACGAGGAAAAATGTAGCTATAAACTTCTTCAAGCTCCAAAGAGAATTGAACAGAGATCTCTTAGCCCCTGGACAAGTACTAGATGGTACGGAAAAGAACCTTCTGTCCACGTTTTTGGATGAATTGATTACTCGATGTGTTTCATCTTTTCTTCATGCATCATTTACAACGGTGACTGAGATGCGGATCCACTCCATCTGTGAGCACCAGACATTTACAGGAGATGGTTTCTGAGTAACAGACCAAATTGGAGGGCAGTATCTCAGCACATGCAGAAGCAGACCTCAGGCAAGCTGGGAATCTGCTGACTTTGGCTGCCAGGCAGAACTGTTGCCTTCTTAGATACTGGATCTTAAATCAGATGTCTACATTCTGCTGTCAAGTGAAACTTCAATATCTAAACACCTTTGGGAACTTTGGGAAAAGATTCCCTCTCTGTGCTGTCTTTGCTATTGCTTGTTATCTCACACAGCTAACAGTTTTTCCTTAGGTAGGTCCATTCTTACAAGCTACTTGGAAATACAAAACAGGATGCTTTTTATGCAAGTCTGCAGGTTGCTTCTGTGGGGATTTGAAACTACAAGCTGTTTTGAAATCAGGAGGCACTGCCAGAGATAACTAAACTGTGAGAGATTGAAAATCTGGACCTATCACAAACGATTCAGTGGAAATAGCCTGTAAACGACAGCCTAAGATGTGACTGCATATTTTTCTTACTATGTGCTTGTTGTTCTAAAAATACTCCAAATATGACAAATAATGTGTTTTGTCTCAGCATCTGTGGAAATGTCTGAGTATTTATTAACTCTTGCTTAGTTCCTGAACTCTTTGGCAGCCTTTTATCAATACATTTTTTCTTACTTATATTCATGACTTGCTACCATGCTACCAAAGTGTAAAGAAGGTGCAAACTTTCACACTACAGCTGTGTCAGATGCTACAGAAACTGCAGGTTTGCAGACCCAGCCTGAAGCAGCCAAAGGGAAGCTGTATGGTTCAGTGTACTGCAGAATACTGGGGCTTTACTGACTTTGCTCCTAACCATACTCTGCCGTATTCTGTGACTGAAGTAAACAGGGCTTATCACAGTTCTAGTAACCAATCATGAAGAAATTTCACAGGAGTACAGATCTTCTTTATAATTTGCTATTAATTTAGATTTAGATTTGCTGAAGTCTCTCAAATTACTGAGATGACAAATCTGCTGATTTAAAAACATACTTTATAGAAATATTTTTAAGAAATAGGCTCTTTTTTCCCCCCTAAGGATTTTAAAATACCAAACTTCTAAATTACTTTTGCCAGTTTAAAACAAAATCTTGCTTTGAAAGATATTAGGAAAGTTTAAAATAAAATATTTCTTACTTTCACAGAGTTAACACATCTCAGATTACTTAATTGCAGCCTTATCCAAAATACTAAATTTGAACACGGTATTTTTTATGCAAGGGGAGATTAATTAATTTAAGATGCTTAACTAAATCTCTATATACTACACCCCTACACAAATTTCTCACTCTCCTGGAGTTACAGTCAGTCCCTTTGAAGTTTTGCTTCAAGGAGAAAATAAGAATGTTGAAACACTGCTGTGAGGCATGAGGTAGACTGATTTAATGCACTAATATTTTTAAAATATACCAAAAATAAAATTCTTTCACAACCCAGAGCTTTTATTTACTGATGAATCAAACATACCAAATAGTTCTCATCTTGAAAGGCATAGTGCAATGTAGTAATCCACTGACAATCTCCATTCACCAAGACATTTCTCTCCTCTCGGAAGCAAGCTGTCTAAAGGAAGAGAGGGGGAGAAAAGCCATTGTCAACATCAACAAGTAGTTTTCACAGGATGAATATATATGGATGTTTTATGGGATTATTTCAAATTACTGAACAGAGGTCTCTATTCATTGGAATTCAGTTCTACAGAAGTGACATACCAGGGAATCTCTGCAGGTTTTAGTCAGGCATTCAGTCACTCTAATCCTGACTGTGACTTTAAAAAACAAAACAAAACCTAACCAAAAAACCTCAAACCAAATGAAAAAATCCCACCAACCTCCCCTCCCCAATCCCAAAAAAATCCACACGTTGGGCCAAAAGGCCACAAACCAATTCAAGTCAAAGTTTAATTTTTGTTTTACAAAACATTTTTAAGTCAGAAAATAATAACTTGTCACTACCATCTGTAGCAGAAAGATAATGGCTCTAGGAAAGTAAGTCTGATTCTTCTGATAAAGACCTTTATGAAAACAGTTTCATGTATACTTTTATTACATTACAGTCCCAGTTCCAGACACTGCTAACATACTATGGGAAATAAGCAGATTTTACTACTACTCTCTTATCTTTGTCCAGTATAATACATTTTCATTTTCAATAGTCTTTCCTCTACTTCAAACAGCACACTGCAACACTTCAGAGAAGCAAGCTCTCTGTAGCAGGTTTTCTCAGCATCTTTACATAAAACCAACTTTCATAAACTTCAAGCGAGTCCTCCCCAATAAAAATGTATTGATGTTCTTATTGGATCAGAACTATCATAAAACAGACCTTGGGACTCTTCTACTACTCTCAATCCAGAGAGACATTATCAGGATATTTGAAAACATACCATGGAAATGTGCCGGGGAAACCCAAGCCTTACCATACACTCACTGCACCTTACAAATATATCTCCAACTATTTTCTCCTCAAAGGAAGCAAAATTCCATCTACCTTTTTACTGAAGAAGACCATGCCATGGTCACATTGTAAATTAGTAATCACTAGAGCAAAGAGAAGTAAATTGTAATTAAATGCCAGCTGAGTGGTTTAACGGTTTATGAATGCAAGGCCAAAGCAGCGCTGTGTGAAAAAGGCTGGCAGCTACAGCAGCTCCAAGTAATCCTATCCCCTTCCCACAGCACCAGAGCATTGCACTTCTCAGCTCTCCTGGCACCACGACGTGAGGAGGCTGCCAACACAGAAAACTAGTTTGTGTATTTTTGAAGACATCACTCCCTTGATCCAGTTCACTGTGCAACCTCAAATAGCGAGGGAATGTTATGAACACTAAAAACCCAGTAATGCTGCTGAACACTGCATCATGAATTCAGAGCATAAAATTCTCCTTCTCTGCTTACACTGGCTTAAAAGGCCTTGAGACGTGACTTGAAAAAGCATGACAGGCTACCTAATCAGCCAGTCAGGACTTACTTGGAACTGTCAACAGTAATACACTAATGACTATGTATTTTGCTGTGAGAACAACGAATACAAATGGTCCTCATCAACATAAATGACATGCCTATTTTTGCTTCAAACCCATTTATGGATGTCAGGTGATATTCACTAACCTTTCCTTTATTTTGGAGGCTTCCAACCATATGGGGTTCTTTTCTTGCAGCTAGTACATGAATAAGCAGTATTTTGCTAACTTCTCAGTATGTTTTATGTCATGCACAACAAACACAAAGCAGTGTAACAATATGCTTCTTAACCCACTCATAATAATATTTTTATATAATAATAGATGAGGTGGATTAATAAAATACTTGAAGTCTGCTTTTCCTGTGGAATTCTCCATTGAAGAGACTACTGTATTCTCACAGGCTTCATTTTAAAAACTAACAGGTTTTACCACATTTGGGAAATTTTTAACACCCAGATGTTGCATAAACTTCATATGCAAGTTGTAACATCCTGCTTATCCAGAAAAGCCAAACCAAGTAAGCAAACTGATCAGGAAAAGACAAAGCGGTCCTGCAGAGAAGACAGTTCCTTTATTGTCCTTTACAGATGGGGAAAATAAGCAGAAAGAAAACTTTTTATGACTGTTACTTTTCCTAAGTTTGTATTGGGAAAACTACTGCTCATTATACATCCTTCATGCCTGCCTGAGAAGATAAGAGTTAATTGCATGATTAAATACAATTTGTAAACAGCTGTTTTCTCTACATGCAAAAGCTGCATCTACTTAGGCCACTTAATGAAATCACTTCAAAAATGCCTGAAGTAAGGCAGCATAGATGTATTTCCATTAGAATTTGGGAAACCCCTGCAAATATTTGTGTTCAAAATAGCTCTATATTGACCAATGAATTAACACAGCTGAAATCTGCATAGAAAGGGCACCAAGTTTCCCTCCTACAGGGAAAGGCTTAATGCAGAACCGCTGATGCAGCACAGCCCAGGGTGTGAAATCTCCTGACAGCTCAAAGGAGAGCCGGGTGGCAGCGGCTGCTGCTGCCTCTAAAGACTGCATGGATGGATGGATGGACAGACTGTGACTAAATCAGGCAAAGGCAGCGGTGAAGAGGGGCTTAACAAGAGGGAGGAGATTTTGTCACAGGAAAAGGCCTGGCACTGACTCACTGAAAGGAAGGGAGGGACTAGGAAGGGCAGGCTGGAGAGAGGAGGTGTCAGGAAAGAACAGAAGAATGGGATAGGGAAGGGTCAGCAAGCTCAGACCTCAGCAAAGCCGCTCCTGCTTGCCCCTTAACAGAACTGCTGCAAGTCCTGATGCACTACATGTCTTTTCTCTTCAAATCTATTGCTCACTTATCTGCTAACTTACATAATATTATGTATGTGCCATAAGGTTTTCCTCTACCATGGAGGAGTATGTATCCTAGAAATACCTATCCTAGAAAGCTGCTTCCCACTGTGTATTCTTAGTATTCTTTTCCTAATGTGTGAAGTGCCCATTCGCCTTTACATTTACACAATTTGTTGTGACAGTGTACACCTCCTTTCGCCAAAAAACCTTCTTAAACACATTTACCCTCTTAACATGTTTTGTTTTACAATCTGAATCTAATTCCAAAATATTTAGTTATAGTTTTACTAGCTATATAAATCCTGTTACAAACTGTAGGATGTAAAGCTCCTTAATGCATGCTTTCTGAATGGAAGAGAAGAAAGACCTTTTTCATAACGTTTTTGTATACAGCTGTGAACGTCATTGTAGCACCAATCTCAGCTTTCATGTAGTCTTTAACTTGCCTTTACTGTAAACAAAAATCTGGCCAATAAATTCAGGGTAAGAACTAGGGCAGACTGTCTGGTAAATGAATACACAGTAATGCTGAGAACAACAGATGCCTGGAAGGGACTGTCAGACTTGATTGCATTAAAACAGCTTAAGGAAAAAAAAAGAGAAAAGAACGAAGCTCCTATGCTCATGAAATAATTCTTCCTAATCTGGAAGAGCTTCAATGTAATCTTCCTAATGTCATTTTAAAAATTCTCTGTGTTAAAAACCGTATTACTTACCTCTGCCCTTTTAAGCATTTCCCATTTATTTAGAATTTTCATTGCATATATGCGCTCTGTACACTTCATTTTAACAACTGCAACCTGAAATAATAAGATACTTTATTTAACAGAAGCATAGTCAGAAAAATACAATATTTAAAGAGATCAATACTCACACAAAAGCATGGTCAGAGAAATAGTTTTCAAACAGCTTAATGTTCACAAATCCATAAAATAAGTTACTAAGGAGTCATCAGTGATCAGCTGACACATTGATAAACTGCAGTCTGAGTCTTTGCTCCTTCTGTATTCCTCCAATACTACTCCTATGTGCTTGATGCACCATGTGTGGCCAAGAGCTCATGATGAAGTACATGGGGGATGATACAGGAGGAGCATGAAGCTTTTCATATGAAGATGTGTAGTAAAGCTGTATTGTTTCCCAAGAACAAGTGGGGCTTGTAGTCATGCCTGCAGCCAATGGGGCAACATTTAAAAGGGCAGCTCGAGAAAACAAGAAAGGTTTGCTGTCAATAGAAATACACTACATTTGACTAATTCGTTTTCACATTTCAGGTCTCAGAAACTTGAAAGATATTTGCAAATTAGCATGCTTTTGTGTACCGTATACAGATATTTTAAAAAGAAAAAAAATATTCATTTATTTATTCACCATTTTGCTTACAGCGTTTTACTATGCATCCTGTGTATTAGACTCGCTTACACTTATCTTTTATGAACAGTAGCGCTGCACACAGCTGTAAGTGGAAGAAAAAAAACAAGAATAAAAAAACTCCAAGGCTTAGGAATGCAAGGACTTTATTTTGACCAAGACTTGTGTTTTCAAAGACCAAAACTAATTCTTCTTGTGGTAATGCCATCATTTCCACAAAGTTCTTCCAGTTGGCAAAAGAAAAACAGGCATCATGACTAATACAGCAACATTTTCACAGGACTATACATGGACCGCTTGAATATTTCTACTGCTATTTCTACTGCTTCTCAGCTCATCTCTATTTTCAGAAGCAGAAAACCAACCAGCTTTCATTGCTTCCAACAGAACTCTGAATAGCCTGTGAAAAGGAATGACATCACCTCGCCTCTTCTGTTGCTTAAGAACTTATCTAGAAAGGATTCAACTACAGCAGCCTTAAGAAGCTGCTGACTGTAAGAAAAGGTTGGAATAGTGCATCAAGCAGAGCAACACTATAAAAAGTCTTAAGGCTTGAGCAGGGAAGAGGGAAATGTAGTATCACCCTGCACCTTACCAGTAAATTAAGTGAGGGGCAGAGAAAGCACCGCTTCTCCAGTAACACAAAACCAGGATATTCACATTTACACAGACATCTCACCCTGCAGGGTACCTAGCTCAACCCTCCAGCCCTGAGAGAGTGAAGCTCCACTCACCAGGTCATGAAGTGGGTGATAGCACATTGTATACAACTGCACAGTCATGTAACAGACACACAGGTACCACTTCAGCAAAGACATGGGAATCTGGCCCTGGACACAGCTGGGAAAGGCACAGCACTAAGCAGCAGCCTTTAAGTGAAGCAGAATATCCAGAGCTACATTACAACCCCAGTGTCTCCTGGCTTACAAACACCTCCCACAGACACTGCTCATGCTGCAGGGGAAGGATGAGCAAGACAAGAAAGTCTCAACCAAACACACGAGGTTCCTTGGCACATATGAAGCTGTTCAACTGACCTTCAGTATTTGCCTTAAATGTAAAAAGCCTTGTTCCTCTCATCACAATTAAAAGTCATTGTAAAAACCTCTCTCCATACACTTAATTGGGTCATTACCCTGATCCAGCTGAAGGCACACTCTAAGTCAAACAGCACATTAAAAGCTTTTGAGAAACTGCAAGATGCTGACATTACCCACTACACTTTTTAAACTGTTCCAGACAGAACATGGTGACTCAGGAAATGCCCACACCTCTAGTGCAGGGACAGGGCCAGAGCAGCACCGAGGTTACCTGCTGCAGAGGAGTGGTTACCTACTGCAGAGGAATGAACCAATGCTCTGGGGCAGATGAAATTTGCAAGTGTAGCTCTGTGAGCCCCAGTGTAGCAATATTCAATTTTCATAACACCACAACACTAGAACTGCTCAGCCATTTAAGTACAGATGCAGTGCACAAATCAGAACCCAGACAGGCATCTAGTGCACTTCATCCACGGCCATCACTGTCCAAAATCATTGCAGGGTAGCACAAGTTTGGAGCGTGCTCAGCTGCTGTGGAGCAATGGAAGCCTGGCATCATGGAGGGCAGGCACAGCTGAGGAGCTGTGCAAATGTTAGAACAATGTGGCAAATGAAACAGGCCTGGAATAAGAATAAAGGAAAAGAAGAAAACATGCCAAATCTGTAGGACTTATTTAGCAATTCCCCAGTCACTAACTATATTAGTGCTATTTATTTTCCACTAAAAAGACAGCTTTAAAAAGACCCTTTTAAACTTTCTGGAGGAAGATAATTGTCTACTGTGGAAGAAAAAGTATAGCTCATAAAAAGAAAGCTGACTCATATTTTCACATTAAGTGGTTATCAAGTTATGGCACCAGTAAACACACTGCTGCTTTAGTTGTAAGGGTGACAGTGGAACAGCTTCTCATGTCAGCAGAAAAATTCATTGAACCACACAGCAAATTAGGTAATTCTCTATGAATTTTATCTCTGGAAAGAAATCTTAGGGCTGCTGAAGATACCTAACAGAACTGACAGAATTTTTACCTGACTAGACCTGACTCCCCAGCCAATTCAAATAATTAGAATTTTTTTTAAAGAAAACAAACAGAAAAGCAAAACCCAAACTTCACTGATATCTGAACCGAAACAGGGAAGCACAAATATAATTATGCCTCAATAAACTCAGTGCTGTTATAAGGCAGAATACTGTTACAATATTGGAAAAGATCCTCTCTTCCATAAAATACCTCAGCGTTTCCTTGAGTTACCTTTCTTTTACTTTCTTCATCAGGTGGCAGCATTTCTAAGCTTACTTTTGTTGTATAATGCTTTGTCTCCTACTGAGACATTGCAGTGGAGTTGTTTTTTCTTACTTTTATATTAATTCTTCCTTCTCTGGCATACCTCAAAATCATTTACAATAACCACACTGACCACTTTGCAAGATCGAACAGAGGCCTCTTATACAGCAGTTGTGCTAACCATGCAAGATGTCTGGTTTTAAATATGATGGTTTTTATCCTACATACCGATCCACCACATCTACAAACATACGGAAAAAAACATTCAGATAGTGTTCAGAGGCATTCCAAAGGACATAGATTTGTACACTGCTACAAATGCCTGCTTTAAGAACAAAAAGCATTGTTTCTATCTTCAGAGTTTAAAAGTCTACTGGCTGAACAAATGTTCATGTTATGCACAGACTACGATCTAGTATTGTTGCTCACTCTCCATTTCCAAGCCTAACTGTATTAGAAGTTAAAAAAAAAAAAAGAAGCATGCTAAGGGTAATGAAAGGAAAAAAATATACAAGCAGAGGTACGATAAAACAGCTTCTCAAGAAGATTTAATAACCTGAAATATTCCAGGCCTAGAAGAGGTAACAGCCATGACAGACACAGGAAACCATGAATGTCATGGAGAGGATGCACAGAGAACAATAATTTGCCATTTCTCATAACACAGACACTGAAAAGCATCAAATTTGAAAAAAAAAAAAAAGGTAACAAGATTAAGGAAGTATTATTGTCATACAGAAGTTCTGGAACTCAGCCACAGGCTGCTATGGCCACCTAAGTATTCAGAAAGTATTTAAATACAAACATACTTGAGTAACACACATTGCAATGTGGGCCTCAGTGACTACTGACCACTGAGTGAGAGGGGTGGGCTGGGGAGTCCCTGAACCCTCAGCCACTGGAAACTGCAAGGATTCAGCTCTGCTGCTCTTGGATTTTCTTCCTACACCTGTCTACCTGGCCAAAGGGGTGGGACATGGGCTACAATCCACACACCTTTGGCCCACAACTACCACATTTAATACCTGTGTCAAACTAAGGAAATGAAAACTTACTCTCAATTTGCATCTCATAATGCCAGGTTGGAATGCAGAATCAGGGGGGCCAAATGCTCAACAATCAGAGTAGACTGGCAGATATTTAAGTGATTCTGTTTTAAGTCTTAAAAATGTGACAAGAAAAAATTGCAGATGCAAGGCTTCCCCCACCACTGCAACCTTCCTTCCAGTCTGTATGGATTGATTACCATCTGATTTGATTAGCATCACTATGACTTGTCATGCTCAAGACTGAGGCAACAGGAAAACTGCAATAAAGCTCAAGTATGTTTCCTCAAGGATTTCAGAAAGCCTAATGAATCCTAGTGCCTACGCTTCAACCAACTTTAGACATATTTATGTCAAAAAACTGTATGACAAGCAGGGCTAAAGCATAACTGAGATCCATCTATGATAACTCCAAGCCATAACACCGTATCAGATTTGTATTGCTTCTGCCATCTATTTCCTTGCCATATTTTGTGTCTCAGAGCTCTGCTTCACTTGTAGTGCAATAAAATAAAGAACCAATATAGCTAAAGGAGACTTTAGCAAGAGTTAGTATTTTGCTTCTTGAATTGTTTTAAAGGAGTATTTTGCTATGTTTTGATCTTCAAAACCCACTCAAGACTGACATTTAGGGCTGCACTGTGCAAAGCCATCCCAGGTCAAGTTCCACCTTTCCCACTGTTCCAATGAAATCTACAGGGTGCGAATCTGAGCCAAATCATCCTCTACAGACATGACAGAACTTCCCACCACTGTACTTTGCCCTTTGAGTGACATGATAGCATTAGTAAGCAGCATCCACTTACAAATTTTCTTTTATGTAAATAGTAGGTATGGTGCAATGAAGTGCAGAAATAATTTAAATATAAAACTGGCTTTCCAGAAAACAATTAAGACAGCTAACAAATACTTCTTAAAAATCATGCTGGCATTAAATTCAAAGCAAAGACAAAAAAAACTCACTAGGGCACTATTCCTGCTCATGGCACCTGAAACTTTCAGGTAAAACTTATCTTTAAGGACTGCACTTACAGGAATAAGGTGAAACTCGACTGCAAAATGTTCTCAGCCTAAAAGAAGAGGAACACAGACATACAGGTGATAATACTTGTGCAAACAGCTCATAGTGGCAGGTAGTTAAGAAAAAAGGCAAACTGAGTCTGGAATTCACAGGCAGATACACACCACTGAGGATGGGTAAACATTACTGCCTTGCAATACAAACTCACTGGAAACTCCACACACAGCCACACCTCAGAAAAATAAATTTCATCTGGAGCAGGTGTGAAAGAGGACGATTGAGGTGATTAAGAAACTGAAGAGCCTCTCATGCTACTGTGGGAATAAAAAAAGGCTTACTTGCTAACAGAATTTTTTTTAAAGTGTACATTATTGTTATTTTTAAGTTATTATTCAGAGTGGATGGGGTTCTGACCAATCTGGTCTAGTAAAGATGTCCCTGGCCCATGGCAGAGGGGCTGGAACGAGATGTTCTTTAAAGCCCTTTCAACCAAAACCATTCTATGACTCTATCTAAAAATAAAATTGGAAGGAAGGGCATCAATAAAAGTGGATGATAAAAGATCTCCTTAGTCTAACGGACAATAAAATTACACGGATAAAACAGTGTAAAATACCATGAATTAACCTTTGACGGGAACTTGGAAAGGCTTTAGACATTTGAGGAGAGATTTTAGTCAAGCCTTTCAGCTGAGAGAAGAGACAAAATGTCACTTCAGATGTAAACAACATACCCATAATGTCTTATTAGCAGATTTATAATTGAATATTACATTCATTTCCTTTGGTTAAAACTTGTTTATGCCACATTTACTCTACTATTTCTGTCTCATGCTATTGATACCTTGCACACCAGCTACTGCAAAAACACTCCAGGAACTACTTTATCCTCCTGACACTTTCAGATAGGAAAAAGTCTTTGATATAGAGCTCATTAGTTGATAGTTTTAATACTGCACCTTTGAGGAAAAACTGGTCTGGGCTGCTCTATCAGTTTTTTAATGTCTTTTTTTACATATAAATTTAAAAACCAGAGTGTCTTTTGATAGAGTTCATATGCCATGGTGCAGATTTCCAAAGCAAAATCAGGTTTTTTGAGCATACAGTGTATATCTTCATGTTGTGGAAATAAGAAATCCCTTACAAGTACCAGCCAGAAAAATTCTGCAGAAGAAGAATAAAGGCTCCAAATAGCACCTAAGCTGTTCCTCAGGACCGGGAGGGTTTGCAGAGACAAATGTCTGCTCTCACAGCAGCACCACAATGAACTGTGTGTGTCTCTCTGGCTCCTTGCAACCTGCCTGTCTCCATAGTTACTTGGTGCTGCCACACAAACACACATGGAGCTGGGGAGGACTGAGATAGCAACCAGCTCTTTTGAAGCATTTTCAAAACAAAGCAGCTTCTTTCTTCATCCATTTCCACAGTAGAAAATAGCTTGCTTTGATTTTTTTAATTTTCTTTTTTCATGAAGAGTATATTAAAGAAAAGCAGAGCTAATTAAATACTTCTTTTGCATCGTATTCTGAATGCTTTGACTCTTTGAATAGTTGAATGAAAAGTGTCATATGTGGTGTGCAATACTTTGGAATTCTGTTAATCTACAATGCAGGAAGGTACAGTCCCTGCTGGGCACCTAACGGCAACCACCAAAGTTTCTGAATAGGAGAGACAGCCTTAATTGCAGTCCATAGGCTCCCTGTGCCCCGGGTTAATTTCTAGAAGTACATCAAAACACTGAACTCAGTACCCTGCAGCTGTGACTACAAGGTGGAGAGGGCACAAAGAGCTCTGCCTCTCGCTGCCAAGCATGACTGACCGCGGGAAGCTTTGGTTTTTCATATTCACTTCTGACTCTCACTGCAACCTCAGCTACTACCTCTCTCATTAGAAACCACATCAGTGATCAGAACATGTGGTACACAGGGGATCAGTACTAATTCTCTCTCAGCCATTATTTTCTTCTGGAAACACATTTTTCTGTCTGTTGATCCCAGCTGAGACTCTGGCTAAGCATCCCAAGTTGAGGTGACGTATTATTACTGAACAGATCAAGTCTGTACACAACAGCATTTACATGAAAAGGTATTTCTAATCCATCCAGAGCAGTAATACTTAGGTGGGGCATATTAAGAGTTTAAGTTATTTTTGTGCTAAGCAAGACCAAGCAGTTCCACCCTTCTGCTGGAATCACAGTAAGCATTGCTCATTCAAGAAATCCTTGCTAACAAACAAGGGAAGGAAGACAATTGTTTCAGTCCCACGCTGCCAGATTTCCAGGAGGTGTCAGCCACGTTATACAATCCAAGCTCTCAAAAAAGGTACACTTTGAGGCATTCTTCCTTCTACAACTGCTCTTTGATTGGAATGGGTTTATCCACAGCAGTGTGCCTAGATGGTCTTTTACACAAAAATGAGGACATGTGACCTTAAAAACATACAAACACATTACTGAGGGCATATAAACCTTGCAAAGAAGCACATTCAAGTGTTTAGAGCCACAGTCCCCATATACGGTGTCCTCTTCCTATCCCTCTCACCCTGCTGTAAGCACAACTGCTCCCAATTCCTTTGGCACCCACATGCAAACACCAAGCACACAGAAAGCACTTCTCAGGCTGGCCTGAGTTTCCCAGGTAAGCACAATCCCATCACGCACAGGTTCTCAGGACATCATTTCATTTCAAGTAACGGTCCACGGTATTTCTAGATGAAAGGAATAATCAGGCACAGGCAAACTTCAAACCACAGGTGGATTGCTTTTTTGATTTCTTTGTTGTTTTGGTGTGGTTTTCTAAAGGTTGAAAATATGAAAGAGTTTTGCATTCTATGCTGACATTCCTTAAATCTCCTAAAGACTGTATTTTCATTTCTGTGTAGTCTGCAAAACTGATTATCACTCTTGTGTAGTTTGTGTGTTTTCTGTGCAGTTCACAAAAAATGTCACGCTACATAAAATACTCTTTCTTGTCTACAAACACAGACTTCTACAGTCATTTTATTCATAGAAACCAAAATTAAGATAACAGAAAACCATTTTACTTCTGACTTTATTTCAGGGGGCTTTTCACTTATTATTACTTTTATTCCTTGTGGAGGTTGTCCCTCTGTACATGAGCTACCTGCCTGTATGACCCAGAAAATGAAAAACTGAAAGTAACACAGAAGCACTCATGAGAATGTTCCACCCAGCTGGGTATACATCCAGGAGAACACAGCCCAGGAGATGAGGAAGAACCGTGAGTAGATTATCCTCCTTGTAGCATTTCAAACTATTAACTATTCTAAGTGTCACACATTGAAATAATATTTCAATCTTTTCTTCCTAACTATGAAAGTTCTGAAAAAAATAAATTATGTTCTCAAGCCAGTGACTTCCTGAGTCAGAGCCTTACAGCTTCCCTTATGTGAAAGAAGTCCAAGTGGCTACAGAGGAAATCTCTAGGCTCTAAGCTAGGCTGTTTCTCTCCTAGCATAATAATGAGAATGTAAGAAACATTTTTCCTCTTGCTTTCTCAGATATGCCAGGCTGCAAGAACTTTCATTCAGGTGGTTTTGCATTGGGTTTTGTTCTCATATTGCTGGAAAAAGTGTAAAGAACTAAGTTGAGCTCTGCAAAGGTGGGAGGGAGGGAGGAAAAGGGAGGAAGGGAGAAAGGGAGAAAGAAAGAGAGAAAGAAAGAGAGAGAGAGAGAAAGAGAAAGAGAGAGAAAGAGAGAAAAAGAGAAAGAGAGAAAGAGAGAAAGAGAGAAAGAGAGAAAGAGAGAAAGAGAGAAAGAGAGAAAGAGAGAAAGAGAGAAAGAGAGAAAGAGAGAAAGAGAGAAAGAGAGAAAGAGAGAAAGAGAGAAAGAGAGAAAGAGAGAAAGAGAGAAAGAGAGAAAGAGAGAAAGAGAGAAAGAGAGAAAGAGAGAAAGAAAGAAAGAAAGAAAGAAAGAAAGAAAGAAAGAAAGAAAGAAAGAAAGAAAGAAAGAAAGAAAGAAAGAAAGAAAGAAAGAAAGAAAGAAAGAAAGAAAGAAAGAAAGAAAGAAAGAAAGAAAGAAAGACATACCAGTACAGATGTGTTCTGGTGATTATATCAATCTGCCTTAGATACTGATTTTGCAGTTGTGTTCACAGGGATAAGCTCACATGTGCTCTCAATCCTCTCTTTGGTCAAATACCACATTTCTTTACTTGGCTTACATGTTTTCTGGCAAAAATTGACTACTGATCCTGACTAATAACTAATATCATGCTTTTATTTTGTTTAAACTCTATTTCTTCAAAGCTACTGATTTATGCAAAAGTTCTTTGGGAAGAATAAAGCCTCTGGCATTCTCCAAAAAGCCAAATAAGCTAAACTGAGAAGAATGGAATGTAATTTTCATCCTTTTTGAAGTCTACCTTGTTTAGCTGTTCAGTATATAAATTAAATGACTTCATTCTAACAGGAATATGCTTAATTTAATTCTGAATAATTTATTTATACATTTAAACAAATATTTTATAGGTATTCGTAAAATGTATTTTTAGCACATAAAGCCCATAAAATAATTTCCAACATAGTTCCCATGTATGTATGGAAAAATTACTCAAAGTTCCTCCATTCAGTTTTCTCAAGTGTTGATTTATACCAGTCAGATGCCACCAGCTCCTTTCAAGAAACTATATTTAATTTTCTTATTATGGAATGTCAACCTTTACATAATTACTGTTCTATAATACCTTTAAAATCTAGAAGTTATAGCAGTGGGGTATACACAAGGGTCAAAGGATTCTTTCATAAGCACAAAATATTCTGTGGCAAGAGGGATTAAAGTATAATGAACTTAAAATCTATCATTACTGTATAATTTAAACTGATCAAAAATTTCAAGCTGCTGCAACTATAAACTAAAACTTTTCTAGATAAGAGATGAACAAGATGTGATATTGACAGGTAACTGACACCACTGACTCTGTGAGCACTCACAGCTCTAACAGAAGGATGAAATTTAGATCCTTTCTCTTTTTACTTCTGTGAAATTTCATTTCCACTGAGGGGGATGGGATGTGTGAATTCCTTTCGTAAAGTTCCATGCTTTTCCAAATGAAAGAGTATGAAACACATTGTTGATTCTGGCACTCCAAACATTATTAACACAAGTTTCCACCCAGAATTTTTATCTTTTATACACCTTAAGACTTTGATCCAAAGCTAAGAAAGGTCATCCTAAACTCCCTAACAAATATAAACGGAAATCTCTTGAAATGCATATAAATATTTCATCTGCTGTTGTGCTGAGATCTCCAGCTGGTCAATTCCTTAAGTAGAGAAGAGCATCTTTTGAAAAAGAACAGAACAAGTACTATGGAAAACAGGCCTTCCTTGAATATGATACTGTGGGAAGGCATTCCCAACACTGACTCCATCTGCAAGTCACTATGAAGGGCTCCCATTCTTGATAGCTAAAGCAATCACAAGTCTAGTTCTGAAAAGATCCAGAAACCTTTTTTAATCCTGCCAAAAGACGAACTGCCAAAATGCTAATCTAAAATTCTTTAGATATCAGTGGTCACAGCCACTACAGCAAGTCATTTGGCACAGCAAGAGCAGAACAACATCAAAGTACCCTGTGCTGAGCCTTCCCATCTATACTGTATGCAGCTCAGGAATTTTGTTTCAGACTGTATCTAGCCTGATTTCCTGGACCAAACATGCTTTGAAGCTGTTAGGAGAGTCAAACCCAGTGATTGATTCTTATGCACTCCTTGGATCCAAAAGGCCATTTGGTGCACACCTGGAATGGAGGTTTTGGTTAGTTTCCTCCAGGAGAAACCCAGCTCATGGAGAGTAAAATCCTTATGCAGCAGGTGAAGGCATTGTCTTCAAAACTGTGCCACTGCTTTGAACCAAAACCCTAACACAGAGGCAGACAGTTACCTACTACTGTCTTCATTCTTTAGGCCTTTTATCGACTTATAAACCTCTCTCTCAGTCCTCCCTTAGACTAACCAATACTTTTCCAATTATTGCTTTTTCCTGACAAACTTTTTATAGTAACTTTTTTTCTCTAAAAGTCATGCATTCAAATGAAATAAGTGATTTTTATGCTGTATATCCCATATTCAAACCCTACATGAAAGAGTTTGAGGTGTCCAGAGCACACCACACTTGAAGGAATGCCTGGCATGGCAGAGTCCTGCTCTCTGTGGAGACAACAGGACATGGGGATCAGGAAGCTTATCCTCAGCCACTGGCAGCAAAAGCTGCAGCCCAGTGCTAATGGGCTGAAGTGAGCCACTAATGACAGTCTCTGTGTTTCACTTTAGAGTGGCACTACTTCAAAGAAGTTTCCTGAAAGAAATACAAGGGGTTTTTAACTTCTAGAAATTCTCTAGTTAATAACCTCTTTTACTGACATTTATGACTTTAGTTACCTGTTCTTAAATGCTGAAAAGGTTGTCTTTGAGGTTCTCCAGAAGTCTCAGGTATCCTATGCCTGCTACCCATGAATGCTTTTGCCAGTGGCAAACCCTACCAGGCTTGTGTGATTGATGAGATTTTCATCAAACATGTTCAGAAGCAAAGCTTCAGTCCAGGGTCCTGGGACTGGCGAGTCCTCAAAACACAAGGCGTTCCTATCATCCCAGCATGACTCAACTTGCTGTCCAAAAAACAGATCCAGCAGCCTTTGATCTTCAAAGATGACAGGGAACAGCCTTTGAGGCAGCCAAATGCGTCTTTCTGCATTACCAGATTGCTACAGAGACAGGCAGATGGGTGGAGCAGCCTCCACACTCCTACCATAGAAGCAGCCCAGCTCTGTGTTAAATTAGAGGAGCACCGAGCAGTACATATGGCAAGTGGGAGAAGAGATCCCAAATTCAGCTGTGCAGCTGCTAGGTGGGACCACCCCATTCATACACACACACAAGAGACACTTGTTTGGCTACAGCAAAGTTAGAAAGCCAGTCACACAAATGGCACACCTAGACACGGAATAACCTGCTTCCAAGGGACCTTGCATTAGGTACTTAGCTATAGCCCACATTTTAGCAGCATTTTAGGAAGCATTTTAGCACATCTGTGTGAACCTTTTGTCCTCAGGTTAACTGTAACAAGAAATCAGATGCACAAACGATGGAAGTTTTATTACAACAGAAAGTAAAAATCTCTTACCTCTCCAAATGCACCTCTTCCGATCACTTTTATAATTTCAAAGTCATCTCGATGGAGTTGCATTTCCTTTACCAATTTTGTAAATGGTTTTGCTGTTTAATAAAAAAATAAAAAAAGAGAGAATTAAATTATAAAGAGAAGCCAGCTCAAACTTTAGGTTAAAAGTACTCATTGCATACCCATAGCAATAGCAGATTTTCAACAATTAAAACTACAGAGGGAAAAAAGCTAATTATAGTATTTAATTAACAATTAATATTTTTAGAAGTTCACTCACATTAATGGTTCTGCCTTGCTGCTAGTAAGAACATAGAGCAAAGTGGTCTTTCAGAAGGATTTCCTCCCTTTCTTTAGGGTTTTGTGAATCAGTGAAGGACCATGTGAAAGGGAGAGTTCATTCATTACTGGTAAACCCAATGGACAATCTGTCCTACCCTGCAGGCACTAGATTAATTCTCTTCTTAAGTGGAGTGCAGTTTTAATTTTTAGTATTTCAGCTAGTACCAGCTAAAGCTTTAACAACCCAATCTCAAGAGATGGCTGTCTCTACTCAACAGCAGCAAAACCATTTCCCACAAGATCTGTGGCTAATTTAAGGTTTGAACTGTCTTTTCTGCTAAGCAATATTCACCAGATCTCAAGCACCAAGTACTGAAGGACTGCAGTCTAAAAAGATGCCAGCAATTAACTAACTTACACTTATTTTGTTCTGGTGGTCCCACTTTCTCAAAATATTTGGTGGATAAATTCCGCTATACCTGCAGATCCATCAGTTTTTTCCCCTCCAGATCCCATTCATTATACTTTCTTTATTTCTAGCATATCACAGCATGTGGATCACTATTTGGATAGACTGGTTGTTACAAGTCGCTACTCTGAAGACCAGATCAATAAGGAAAAACAGTGGTGCAAGTGCAAGCAAATTGCACAAGGATGAGTTTGCACAAGCACAGCAGCAGTTTACTCTTCAAACTAAGCACAGAAAGATTGCTGCTCTTCACCTCATCACAAACACTATTAGACTAAAAAGACCAAAGTTTTCCAACACATGTATTTTTTCCTATCTGCAACTGAATAAAACATCAATGAACTGCTACTTGTAATTCAGCCCAGACTCCTGTTTTACCTCACCTTACATTATGATTAAGCTAATAAGTTATAAGCCAAACAGAATTCCTACAAGAGGGGTCACTGCCTTGAAGGTGTATTTCAGATGCTAACACAAACAAATCAAAACTTACAACCACACCGAGATATAGAAATCTGAATTGGAGACTGAAAATTTCATTACGAAGTCTAGACAAGAATTCCTGAAAACCTCTCAGCAAAAACCATTAACTGCTAAAATAATGAAGGAACAGCTGTACTGAAGAACAGTCATGCTGCTTCTTTATATTTAGGAGGGTGCTACTGAAAAGGCTTCCTCCAGAAGTAATACCCCTTTCACTGAGAGTTCTTGTCTATCCAAAGTATGAAATTTAAAGAATGAGACAGCGCTAGATTTTCTGCTAGACTCCTTATTTCAGCTAAGCAGAAATGCCAATCACGCTTTCCCTCACCACAAGGTCACTGAGACTATCACCTCAAATCCAAAATCATTTCTACCAAACTTCCCCAGCAGCACCACCTCAAACCAGTTACACCAGTCCAATCAGACACCTGCACAACTAATACACCACAGCTGTCAGCAGTGGTATTATCAACTGTTTTGCAAGGTTCTCTCACCTCCTTCCCATCAAATGAGCACAGATGGAGGAAAAACAACTGCAGACAAGAAATAAACATGAAAGTTCCCTTATTAAGTATGTGTTTACTACTACAGAATACTGGTCATTGAATTAATTTTGCAGAACAACAGCTTCTGTTACTAAAATTCAAGGGGAAATGAAATGCAGTATTTATTTCTGGAGGACACTAACCCAATAATAACTTTTGCTTTAAATAAATAGCACATTTTAGCAATATTTCTACTAAGTACAAAAGAATATCAAAATCAGAGAATCACAGAATGATTTGGGTTGGAAGGGAGCTTTAAGATCATCTAGTTCCAAGCCCTCTGCCATGGGCAAGCACACCTTCCACTAGACCAGGCTGCTCAGAGTCCCATCCAGCCTGGCCTTGAGCACTTCCAGGGGTGGAGCATCCACAATTTCTCTGGGCAATAAAATAATTGGTTTAAGTACAAAAAGCCCCGCTGCTGTAAATTGATCACAAGCAACTTTCAAAGCCAAGAGACAAAGTTCAAGCTGCCTTGTATACTCAAAAAACCCCCTTATATCTTACATTTCTGCTGACTGGTGACAAAATATTCTATTACTTCATCTACAAATTTCCCCACTTCGAAGTGCAGCAAACTTCACACTACTAAAACTGGAATTCAGTTTAGAAGTGCATAAAGTTGCATAAGAGCAAGTTAATTTGATTAGTTTTGTATTTTAATATTAATAAATATTACGTATGAAGCAGAGCACATACTTAAGTTTCAGTAAACAGAAGAAATAGAGTCCGCAGAGAAGGGCATTATTGCCATTTTTCTAGAAATTGTATCCTTGAAGAAGGAAGGATGAGCAACCCTCATTTTCTTGACCACAATTTCTGATAAAATCTGCAAGAGTCCTAGGTTGGTCCTGCTTTTTCCATCTCAATTGGTCAACTGAAGTACTAGTTAATAAAATCAAATGGTTTAACATATGTAAATTAAAAGAAATATTCACTCCTAGAAGGAAGTTACTATTTTTACAAGCCATTGGTGCACTTAACTAATGTCTGCTTTTAGTATTTAGCAGGTGTTGGTGTTCAGAAATACTGCTGCTTCAGTGGTCTCTGTCTTAGAAAGCAATGAACATGAATATTTGAATGTACAGAAAAATGTTAAATTTGGCAGGACTTTCCCTGAACTGGAAAAATTCTGAGTCTTTCTCAAGGCATCTAAGATTCCTTAAAGGTAAATATAACTGGAATATAAAACTGAGTATCAGCAGAATCTAATGATCACAGAGACTACAACAGCAGTTACAGAACAAATCATAGCTCATAGTAAGCAACAGACCAGTAATTTATTTAAACTGATATATACTATTGCCATTTTGAAGTAGAACCCTGTTTACACCCGGATGTGACCTGCTGCATTTAAGTCTGGATTCCACAATTTCTATCTCTCAGTAAGTTAAATCAAAAAATATTTCCAATTTGCATTCCTGCAGTTGTCCCAGGAAGCTGCTATTCCTCAACTGCAGATATGCAGATCAGTAGCACACACAGAACTGGCAAATTTGGGTGAGAAGAAACTTGCACCAAAAAGCGTCACATACAGACTGTGTCCACTGTGCTTGCCAGAACAATGCCAAGTGATTTATCACTACATAACTGGTAAGAAGAGATACAGCTTCTCCCTTTACATATCCTGTTTGATAAAAGGGAACTCAATCCAAACTATCTCCATATACTGGAATGAATAATTACTTTTGATCCTAATATTGAAGGCAGAACTTATGATCTGGAGTTGATTTAATCCTTAATGAAAGTATTTCATCCTGGCAAACAGAAGCATTAGCTGTACTGGGGGTTTTGCTGGCAGTGATTACTGAATTTTGTTATATATACACACTGTTGTCATGGTAACATCAGCTGCAAGTAATTGCAAGAATTTGTTTATTCATGACTGTGAGGATGTAGTAAGAACTTGGGATAGACATTCTATGTGCAGTATTTTTGTATGCACCACTGCCTTTTCTCTAGAGCCAATTTTGCATTATTGTACTTATTCTCGTTTAGAAGAAGGGTGTTTTCTATAATGCCAGGCAAGGAAAAAAACCCAAACCCAAACAACTAATTTCCAGAAGCCAAGTAATGTATGCTCTCAAGAAAATAATACAAAACAGTAACAGCTGATGTTTTCATTTGTAATGAGAAGTGAAATGCCAGCATTTATTTATTTCCTCATTGAAAACCAGGGTACATATGAAAGACATAATTCTCCACACACAAATTCTATTCTGATCATATTGTCCTCTCCCACTGATAGATGGGATTAGGATATTTTGTTTACACAAAAAGAAAACATCCATTTTAATAATCTGAAAATATAATTTAAATGTTTTACTCACAGGTAAATAGGTTTGTGATTTAGGTTTGAGAGCTAGTACATCTCTACACTGCAGTCAATCTGTATTGTGTCACCTAATAGAAAATATTTGGAGGCAGTTTCAGAATGACTGAAAGTTGCAGGAAATGCCAGCAGAGATGATCTGACACAGCAGACTGGGCACTCTGCACTGCTATCCCAGGAATGGGTGCATGCTGGCCTCATATGCCAAATTTCCTCTCACTTCTGAAAGCAGGTCAGGGAAGGACGGCAGTGTTATCAACATCACCCTAAAAAAATAACAGGTGAACTCTTCCCACCTACAATGTGGTTAAAAATGAGAAGTGTCAAGGTATGTTTCGAATTTCTACTTTCTGTTCATATTCTGGATCATTCAATTTATGTCAATAATTTACCACATGGAATCACAAAAGCTAACATCCTTACACTGCAATTGGCAAAAGACAACGTGCTGGATTATGATCACTGCTGCTTCTGTGGTGGAGTTACCCCAGGATTCTTGTTTGAGGACTCCTCCAAATTTTGATAGGCAGTACAAATTTCCAGAAATTCACAAAAATCACTAAGCTGAAGCTGTCAAACGTTCAAGGACACCTGATACCTGTTTTGTATCATTGTCAGCTCCAAGTTTTAAATAAATGTGACAATTGCAAGAAAATAATACAGACTCACAACTTAGGTTGAAAGGGACTAGCTGGTCACTAATTCAATCTCCTGCTCAAATCACAGGCAACACTGATTTCAGACCAGGTTACTCATGGCTCTGCCTAGTCAGGTTTCAAAAATTCCCAAGGATGGAGACTCCCCGGGCTCTGTGGACAACTAATTCATATAACAGACTGTTTACACCAGATAGTTTCACAGTTCAGAACTGATCCTCTAAGTGATTTGGGGTTTAAGTCATTATATAACATGATAACAACATTCAGGTGCATCTACCCTGAAGGTATGTCCAAACTATCTGGTCAGATAGAAATTCATCTGCCACCATTCTCCCTTTATCTCCTCATCCCCTGCACAAAACATTGTGGTAGGAAACTATGTGAATTGCAAAATATTAATGTCAGGGAAAAACAAAATTACGCAGATAATTGTCTGTGGAGCCACACTCCCACCAGGCAGATCCAGTATTTTATTTAAGATGTTTTCTTTGGAGGAAGAACATGAAAGAGCAGCAAATTTTACCATTTCCCTCAGCCATCCCTCTTAACTTACATTCTAGAAATCAAGTAACTTGTGTGCCCTTTGTGCACCCTTTTAAAAGAAACAGCGCTCCTATGATATTGCTACTAAAACAGCAGGCTGGCAGGTTTGACAAGTCAGTGCTTGTATACTTGTCTTGGGAGATACCCACACCCAGGTAGCCCCAACCTGCTTACTAAGGTGATAAATACCTGTTACAACCCACACTTGAGTTTTAAAGAACTACAATCCTCTTGTATCAGATTGTGAAATTTCTCCTGTATTTTAGAAATGCAAATTTTTTTTATTCTTCCATCCTATGCTGACTCTAGTTTTAATTTTTCCAAATACAGAAAAATTGCTTCCCTTTTCCTGTGTTGGCCTGTTTCCTCTTACTGTCTATCTCTGTGAATGCTTTTTTTCAGTCTTGTTTCCTACGGAAATAAGGTATGTATGATCACACTATTGGGCATTCTGAGGCCATTCCTCTCATCCAGTACCTTTTGATCCCAATAAAGACCCTTCATATCGCCTTTACCAAATTTCACTGAAGTTGTCCAAAGATACCAAGTTCCTACAAGTTTCATTTAAAAAATGGCAGTGAATAGGAGACCTCAGTATCACCTCCACTAAGGGAAAGGTGGCAGCAGGAATAGAGCAGTCACCTGCTTAGCTGGCAGCCAGCACACACCCAGGTGCGTGCAGACATACCTCACTGTGCACAGTCATGCAGGGACAGGGGGACAATACTGCACAGCAGAGGGAAGAATGGAAGTGTGCAGCAGAAAAGAGAAGGTCATGCAGTGGGAAGAGCAGGCAGTTATTCCACTGATCCTAGTAAAGTTGATAAATACAAATTTACAGGAAAACAAATTTCTGCTGTTTACAAGTCAAAGGTGACGCATTCTGTGTTCTCTGATACATTTTCTGCTGGGCCTTTGACTTCTGCCATGCCCTCCCTCTTTGTTTCTATGACATACATACACACATTTCACTTACTCTATCTGCCTCTTGCCCAATGATCCAATTCTTCATCACTCATCAACATCCATTGGACCAATGCAGTGGTGCAAGACTCTTGGTTATCACTACAATGACACAAACTCCACTGGCTTTAAAACCAGAGAAGCACAACCTGGTTGCCTCTTAAAGTGCCCGCAGACCCTGCAGAACAGCCTGTTGCTACAGCACTGCTTCGCAAACTGTCAGAGTCCTCTTTATTCCCAAAACAAGGCCAGCTAGTTTTACAGTGGCTGGTACTGTTCTCTTATAACAGTATTACTTGCATTTACTAAAATGCCAATTATTATGTTAAATATCAAATTGTTAGCCTTTATTTGATATACAAATGCTTAAAAAGCCTTCGAGCTTTCTGAAGAAATATTGCACAAAGGTGTCCATTTGCAGCCAGTTACAGATTTTGCTTCATTTTATCAACGTTTCCTGACATAAGCAAAAGAGCATTTGAGCACCTTCAATCAGGTACCTTGCTGACACTTAACAGAACCATGAATTTGGATAACATTTGGATTCTATAATTACATGTAAAACCCCTCAAAGGTTTAAAAAGATAAAAATATCATTAATTTTAGGCATACACCAAGACAGAGTGTTTGTAGCTTCTGCATCTTGCTCCATGACTGGCTTTATCACTTACAGAAGAACTGATTGTGGCATTTGAAATTTGTACACTAGTCTGCGATAACTGCATGAAAAATTTATCACCAAGCTAAAGGCTAATGACATTGGGAAAATGCTTTCAAGAAAAATACCAAGTAGTAGTTCTGATGTTGATCCTATTACTGTTGCTAAATTTGCCAGCAGAACGGCAAGGCATTTACCTTGAAACATCATGTGTTCACTGTTATTCTTTTTGTGTGCCAAGCCCCAAAAGCAAGTGCCACACAGAAGGACTCAATCAGCAGCAATATGCCAGCTCACTGATGAATGTTACCACAAACACTTAATAGCTGGCTATCTGCCTGCCCGGCCCATTCACTGCTTTCCATGCTTACAATGAAAGGACATCCAAGATAATACTCAAGGTTTGTACAGACAAGTACTGAGGAACACACAGATGGTTTCCAGTAGTCCAAGTGACAAAACACATTGCCGGTTTAATTTCTGCCAAGGCCACTGCATGTCTTGGAGAATTAAACAGAAACAGAGTTCTAGCAGGAGGTGAGAGGAAGCAAGGGTTGGCTCACATATCCAATGAAACACACCAAATTACTATTCGTTGTACTCATGTATATGCAATACCTTTCTTTACCAAAGGAAAAATAACAGGTAAAATAAAAACCACATACCAATCAGACCATGGTGTGTGCTTAGTACTACAAGGGATGCAAGCACAAGGAGAGGAGGCTTTCAAACAGAGGGTGAAGTTCACTGCCAATTTCTCATTTTATTCATGTTACTGTCACTGAATGATCCAAATTTAGGGAATTACACCTTGGCTTCTAGAACAAATTCAGGGAGGGTCTGTCTTATTTATTTATTAATATTGAAGTTGATCTTGGAAGATGAATGTGACTGCAAGTAGCATTGACTTTGGGAAAGCCAAAAGTGAATGACTTACTATGCACATAAACCTGGTGAAGCTTCACAAAATGGAGTATTTCAGGATACTGCTGTCAGGACACAGACTTTTTTTAAGCAGGAAGAAAGACTGGACAAGAAAACCTGCACCTTTTTTAAGTACTCCTAAGGGCATTTCAGAAAACATTCAGCAGTTTGAGATTAAATTCTAGCCCTAGTCTTATAGGAGAATGAAGAAATCCCCTAAAAAACAGTGCTCCTGACGGCACTTGGTAGCCCAGCTTTTCATATCTCTTTCCAACTTGCCACATTTTTTTGGGAGAGGAAAAGCTGCCATGCTTCTCTAACCCTTTTCCCAAGGTTCTCCCTAAGATTCCCAGTTCTTTCATCAGACTATGTAACAACCGTGGATTCCTTGGCAGTCCATCAGCCTCAGAACCATCGCTGAGTAAAATACTGAGCAGAAGTCTAACCACGTCTCTAAGTTGGCACTTTCTGCAGAGACCAAAACAAATGGATCTTGCTTCTACTCAAATTCCACAACGTTTTCAAATATGGAACTTTCCTTCCTCTTAAGTCTTGTTAAAAAAACACAAAGAAAAGATTGCTATTCCACAATAAGGGAACTTTTCTGCTCTTATGTAACTGCTGATTTACAATGCCTTCGTAAGCTTCATCTTCAGCCCTTTTATTTTCCTCAAGATGATAGTGCCCAGCCTGGAAGACATATGTACATCAAGCCATATACGGATTTTCCTTGGGACTGTCTGACATCTCAGACACTTTGGACAACTGAATAGGGAGCTACATGACCACCTCAATCCAGGAAATTCATTCTACTCCAGAAGGAGTTGAGTTCCTCCTTGCTCCTTCTCACCACGCTCCAGTCTATTGTTTGGATCATCATCAGCCTTCATATGGTATGTCAAACAAGGAACATTTCCAGGCAAAAGCTAACTTGTCTGTCCTGTTCCACCCCCTCCCACCAAACCATTCACCCAATGTGACTCCCATACAGTTGTGACAGAAGAGAGGGAGTCAGGAACAGGCTGCAGGAGGGCAAAATGGCTTTAGGAATTGAGGAGAACGTGGTGTGGAGCACAGCAACCATGGAAGTGGTTATACCAGAGCCTGTTTCTAGTCAACCACCTACACCATGCTAGGACAGGCTCTTCCAAAACACATGTTAAAACTTCGTAAGAAACACCACAGAATGCAGTATCTGTTTAATATAGCTTTATTTCTGCCTCAGTTTTTCTGTAGTCCTAGTTCAGGGCCAGATTTTGCAGGTGTTGGAAGAGGCCATTTAAGCCACAGCAAATGGCAATCACATATTGAATCACATCAGTAATGGAAAACTTGATTCCCGAGGTTGACATGAATCACTAGTTCCAAACAGTAAAATTTCAAATTATTCCATTTATTTTATTCCATAACAACGTTGTAAATATTTCTAAAATCCACTTATTTTACTGCATGATGAACAATCTTAAAAGCATAGTTAATTTTTTTGTAGAATAGCCTGAGAATTACAACTGCTCAGAAAAATTTTGGTATTTTTCAGATGGTTTCAAAGCAGAGATCAAGAAAATCTCAAATTTGAACTCACCCAAATTTCAGTAACACAGGATGAAACTAAATTTCATCAGACCCAGCACCTCTTGCACATCCTAAGAAATAAAACAATTCCAATGTGATGATCACATTGTGCTGATATAAGCACTTACATTAATTAAGCCACCACTTGCATCATCAATGTATGAGCAAAATTTTAGTTCCTAACTGCATGCTTTATTTCATCTTAAAAGTAAAACTTAACAAGAAAGCAGCATAGCTGTTTTATCAATCACAATAAATGCATTTTTGTTTCTCCAGATATACACAAGATTTTCTCTCTAGTTACTATAAACACAATATGTGCATTTTGTCATAAAACAATTTACACTTCATACTGGTGCTGTATTTACCACATGCCACCTCCTTTGTTTTTACAGTTTAGAGGTTTCCAGTAAGTTCTTCTTGCCAAAGCACCCCACACAAATGCACTTACAGTGACAGGAGTGAAATCCACCTTATGATGCATCCCTTTTCTCTGTTTATAAATTTAGAGTAAAGTAGTTCAATGACACAGCTGTAGCAGATCACTGTGACCAGAGCAGCAGTTCCACGGATGCGCTCTCTTCCTTCCATCAGCTCCAACAAATCCAGCTGGTCTCACCTCACTGACCTGATTCTGCTCACTAAACCTGTAGGATCCCAAGCTACCAATACACAACTATCACCCTGTAGTTGTAGCAATTGAATCATCATTGCTGAAGGGTCGGGAGAGGCTGCTGTGCCAGCACAAGCAAGGAGGGTAAAGGAGCGAGCATTTCTTCTGAAGCCACTGTGTGAAGTGGCACAGGGTGTGATGAGCTGCCCACGCACCGGCCTGCACTGCCTCCAGCTGCTGCAGAGGTGGCCTGCCTGGCTGCTAATAAGCTCCACGGAAAGCTGGATAAGGAAGCACAGCCAAATGACAATTACCTTTTGCCTGACGCTTCAGTTCCCAACCAGATCAACACCATGAACTAGGAAATACAAGACTAAGGGGATGGGACAATTAGGTGAGCTTACAGTGCTACAGAACTGCACCTGACTTTCTGTTTTTTTGACGGCTCAAGGCTGCAACACTACACATATAAATACCCTGAACTGTTTTTCAATTTCAAGAGCTCAGGTAGCAACAGCTACTTTACGAACAGGTGTGGCACATCTTTCTCTTCACTTCATTCTAAATGGCAGTGAGCAGGAGGACATTTTCTCAGACATTACTCACCCTGTTTCAAAACTTGCCTGGAGCTTGAGATCTAATTAAAAGGTCACCAAAAGTCAGATCTTTGCCGTAGGAAAAGGCCACGAAGACGTGCGACAAGCAATTACTGTAACCAGGCACAAGAATCTTTGGAGTAGCTCCAGTTACTCACAAGCAGAGAAAAGTCTTGGAATCTGCAGCGAATACTAACAAGTCCCATGCTAAGATTTGCTACACATTATAGTGGACAGCTCAGAGTGGCTTTTTTATTTTTATAAATACTCTCACTTCTTCAGTTCCCCCTCTTGACCAGGAATCTACAGCCAAAGCTATTCTGTCTTGTGCTACTCATTCCAATACCACTGGCTGGCAACAAGCAAGAGGAAGACCATTTACAGCAGCACTATTTTCACTGACTTCAAGTGCCAAAGGTCACTACCAACAAAACTCAGGGCAAGCAGGGCATCAAGAACGTGGCCAGCTGCCTGCAACAGAAAAATCACTGGGGTTTAGGGTACTCAGAAGGTAAGCACATATCCAGAGGGCATATCAGGATGCTTCCTGACAAATTACTTGCTCAGGCAGGATGTAAAGCGAGTTGAAAGGGAAGAGAAATACATCTCTCAGCCTTCCAATGCACGATGAAAACCTTACCCAGATAAGGCAGCATGCTTCTAATTTCACTGTGCAACTTTTCCTTAATGTCTGACACTGCCTCAGCATATTTCAAAATTTGTCTATATCTGTTCCCAGGCTTTCCACATAGTACAGTTAAAACTTAAAATGGACTAAAAAGTGTAAATTTTTACCAACTGTGGGAAGAATCTACTGGAAAACTGAGAAAATCCTACCCCTGGGCTTAATGTAGCTTTCAAAAAACTGGAGTCAAACTATATGATAACGGATCACAAAAATTTTATTTACCAATGAAATAAATCAAGAAGCCTGCAGAATTCTGTTTTAGAATATTGCCCATTTACACTATCAGCTTGCTAGCATCAGCTGCTTATTCTAAAGTTTCAAACTGACCAGGACCATCTCATCTGCTATTAAATAAGAAAAAAAATCCATTTAAAGCAGCGTTAGGTTTTTTAACATACAGTGAATACCCATGAAACAAAACATTTTGGATAAATTATAATCTAGAATTTTAGACATAGGACAGTTTATACAGGTTCAAATTTTTGAACTCTCTTCAAATCAAAAAGTCATTGTTAGAGGAGACAAATCTTGGAACAGTTAAGAGTGAATTTTTTAAATCTAACTGAATTAGAACATGACTAAAGAGCTTTTACATGCAAAGCATACAGAACGGGAAACTAAAAATAGAACCCCAAGCCTCTTCCTAGAGACATTTCCAAATCTCCAAGCATTATAAATTCAGTTTTCTCTAGAACAGGCAGGATGAACTTCCCCTTCTTCTCTCCCCCTCATTCTGAATTTTTATCATGCTTTCCTATCCAAATTTTTGGTAATTAACGTACAGTACACTGAATAAGCTCTTTCCCCTTATCTCAGTATTTTGTGCATCAAAGAAAACTTTTGGTTTTGTTTTGTCTTTATAGGCCATCTTTTCCTAACATCTTCACTATGATATCTTTCAGAAATTCTTAATTCCATTTTCTGGATCATGATTTTAGAAAAGCTCTCAACAGACTGCCAGCCCACATGAGATGCTGTTTAATGGACCTGCTTCTAGGCATTCCCAAACCTCTTGTAGGCTCCTAGAATCTTATATCCTCCACACTACCATTCCAATCAAGATCATACCTCCCATTACTGCACACTCCAACATGATCAGCAGCAGGCCAAGACCCTTGGGTTCTAGTTGCTCCCTCTTTCTTACATATTCTTAAAGCCAGCAGGGAAGAAAAATCTGTTCAATCACTGTAATCACAATTGCAAATACCATGTGTCATCTCTAAGTCTTGTTCTTAGCTTTTCAAGATAGGCATATCAAGTGAGGGTCATCCCAGAAAGCTTTTATATCAGGTGCAGCAACTTAAAACATTCTGCTTTTAAGCTTGTCCTGTTAAACATAAGTTTTCGGTTTTGTACACTCCTCCTTACTTAAAAGTGTAACTTATCCACATGCCATCTATGTTTAATAAACACTGCATTCAGGATATTTTGCTTTTAGATTTATTTCCATGCATTTAAGCAGAAAATTCCTTTTTTTCTTCCTCATTTACAGCCCATCTAGACAGGTGTGTTGATTTCAAAACAGAAAATCAAGACATTCAGAACAAGCTTGTAGTAGGCTGGCAATCTAAAATCTTCATCTGTACCTCAGGCTGCATTCTGTTGGCTTCCAACCCTTTTCTTTACTCGTATTTAGAAATAACAACCAAACATACAGAATCTCCTATACAACACCAGGGTGAGCACCTGCATGTCAGTACAGATGCAGATGGAAAACCCTACTGGCGTAGATGTGCTTTTACAAGTTCCCATTTCCAGAGCAGGAACCAGAAAAGATGCATTAACTTCTTGCCAGAAATCTTCTGACATAGCACTCGGCCTCTGAGGAGACCACAAGCAGAAGAGACGGCCACAAACAGAAAACCAAGGCATTTCAGTCAGTCTGCAAAATGTTTTAATCTTCTTAAATGCAACTGCAAACTACTATAGACATTGAGCCAATATTTGCACAGAAGAAAGCCAAATGGTTGCCCTTCTATTTCTTATGTATCATTTTAGTTATACTCCATTCCTTTTTCTTTTTTCATATAGAATTTAATATTTTCCTTCCCTAATTTGTCTCCAGTGTCGTCTAAGTAAACCTTGGGTACTTTGCCCATTTCATGATTGTTTTAGCTCTTCAGTAATATTTTCCACTTGCCTCGACTCACTTTAAAAACACATTCAGTCCCAAACCACAACCTTATAAAGATTGTCAAACTCTTCATCCTTGATATTGTAGTTCAGACAAGCTAGGTCATTTTTGATACTAGTATTGTGAAACTGAGGCTATGTAATCCTTCCATAAACTTCTTCAGAATTCTATAACGTAAAAGTGTGGAAGAGCTGTTTTTTTTTTCCTTTACATAAGATACCAACATATATTTCACTTATTTTTTTTTCAGCCTCATGAAAAATGTGCTCAGTACTGCTTGTTCAGTAATCCATTATTCCATCTTTGGATTGCCACTGTGAATCAAGCAAGGACATGACATTTACCAATAATATTTTTAATCTCTTGGTAATTTCATGGGCTTTAGCATACAGCTTGACTCTGGTTCTCACAAGCAGGTACACATAACTCACGTCTGTGGCAAGGTCTGCATGTCACAAATACCCCACAGCATCGGGGGGAAAAGGTGACTCTGCTTGTAAAACTTGCTTTTTTGTTGACCAAATTACCTGTAAAGGAGTTAAAAGCCTTGAAGACTATACTTCTGGCAACTGTCCTGTTTGTACCTTAACAGCTCCAAAATTTCACTTTTATAATAATTTCTTGAAGCTCAGTTCTTGTTTCCTATATTATTCGAATTTTAAAACAAGTCCACAGAAGCATTGTTAAAAAAAAACACAAAACAAACAACAAAAAACCCTAGGTCCATAAAATCTTTCAAAATAAGTACCAGTCATGATAAAAAAGAAGGAACAGTCATGTGTTAAACTACTTCACTGTATTATCTACATGAGCACTGTATTATCTACATCCAGCAAGGATGACTTTATCACTATGTCTGTTACTATGCTCAGACTGCACCAGGCATTACTCTTACACAGGAACAAAAATGTACCTAATTGTTTTAAGAAATTTTACAATAGCAGAGTAAAACAGCTGCAGTTGTTGGCAAAAACTCACTGCTGACTGACTATGCGGCTGTAATTTAAAGGAGGAAGGAAAACAGGAGCACTTACAACTGTATTACATGAAAACAAAATTTAACAAACTACTCTTCTGAAGGGTCTAACACTCTCTAAGGAATGCATTTTTAAGGAACCAAGAAGTCACTCTGAAGTCTCACCTTTCTTATATGAACATAGTTGAACAACTCAGAATCCTCAAGTCTAGTAAGAATCTTTGTTACTTCGTGTGAGAAGTTTTTCTTTGAGAATCATCAGTTCCATCTCTCCTTTGAAATTTTTCTTAACAGACATTTTAGTAAAAAATCTCAAAGTTTACTTTAAAGTACAGGAACTTCTGAAGCACCAACTAAAGATATCTGGCTTGACCAATATTTGTAGTATACTGGACTTTAAATAATGTTTTAAATGTTTAAATAATGTTTTTTCCACTCCTTTCTAATTCACAGACCTGCTTATTTTTTATTCCAATACTACAAATTTTAAAACAAATACTATGACTCTCCAACAATCTATTTCTGGATATGTGGTAAAAGATTACAAGCAAACAGTGTTGATTTCCTCTTCCATGAATTGTTATCCACAGCTAAATTTATTTCCTTGCCAATTAATTTTTTTTATTTTATTTTTCTAAACACAGAAGTGATAACAGGCAATCTCCACCCAAGTCCCTCAGAAAATGGAGAGGACAGGTTCTTAAATGTTATATGGGACATGAGGGGGGAGGAAGAGATGAGAGCAAGGAGATTGAAGTAAGAAGTAGGTCTTGCCCGTGCTTTCCTCTTGCAGAAAGATAATCCATTATCTTTCACCAGCTGTCACCCACAGAGCTCTGAAGGTGAATTACTGGAGCACATTTTGCAGTGAGGTCTGTATTATTTATTCTGCAGTTATCAAGCATATACTTGAAGAAAGAGCTATCATTACCAATGTGCATAATGACATATTACAGCCACTGACAAAAAAGATCATTGCTGCCATGTCTGCACAAGTGTGCACTGCTGTTTTAAAGACATCACTGCAAAGTGCCTTCTCTAAATACAAGTAAGAAATTAAAAGTGAAGAGTCTGAACTCTTAATGAGAGTCTAAACCTTAAATGAGAGAGGAAATTAGGGCATAAGAGGAGGAGAATAGTATTTCTCAGTAGTTTTAAGCAGCAAGACTCAGTCACAAAAAAATTATTGTCATTACTTCACTATCTGCTTTTTCTCCCATGGTACCTGCACAGTGTGCAGGTACCAGAGCATCTGAAACAACTACACAACACTAAGAGAAGTTTCTTCTGAAAAATGAACACACATTATAAATTGCTCACAGACACAGACAACCCTTGCCCCAGAAGGGCAGTGGACCATTACATTATATAGCACTGTCAATGAATGCCTTCATGACATAGTTGACAATGTATGTTCTCCGAGAAGGGGATCTACCAGACTGCCAAGCATTTAGAAATATGAGAATTTTGAAAAACCTCATTATTTTCCAAGAGTTTTGCTGTAAGCAAAATACTCAAAGACACAGATATAAATTCACTGCAAGGAAAGTCAAGTGCCACTTTAGATACCTTCTAAGTATAAAACACCACTAATAAAGGATTCATTTCTTAGGTTTTGTTCCATTTGTATATTGTTATCCTCGTCATTGATAGCACTTCCATATAACAATATGATTTTGAAACACTGAATTTGTTGTGCATTTTGGTCAGCTGAGTCCACTATAATCAATCAAGAATATCCCCATGAAAACCACGCTGCAAGTCCAACTTCAGGTAAGTCATGAGTTAATAGTTTACAGAGGAAACAAAAAACCCCAGCTAGTATCTCCCATTAGATCTTCCTCTTACGAGGAAGATTTGCTTCACCCTGTTGTTAGCAACTGCTTAGCCAGACTCCTTACAGTGTCAGATAGAAGCATATTAGGAGCCCTACTAGATAGAGATCCTTTGTGATGTGGGAATATGTCTAGTACAACAACTAAACCTGTATTTTTATGAAGGATGATTCAGGCTTGCAGTCGTGCAGGGATGGCAGGCTCTACTGACAGCTCCACAGAGGAATGCTGTAAAATAAGTGCTATCAAGGTTAACTAGATATAAGCAAACCACACTTGAGAAACAGCATTACACATAAAATACAGGTACAAAGTTCTTAAAACCTGTTCTGGCAATTCACTGCCAGGAACAAGGAAACTGGTGCTTTCTTTAAACACATGGAAAAAAAATATGAACAAAATTTAGTTTCTCTTCATTTACAAGCTTGTCAATACTTATGTTGAGACTGTGGTAAAGTGCCAGCCAAACCAAGGGAATCACCTGAGACTATAAAAAAAACAAGCTGTGTGAACTACTTTACCTACAGCAAGAAGAAGATACTATTTCACATATTGCTTTTCATTACGAAAAGTATGAATAACAACTATTTTCTGTTAGAGCAGCCATAATGTTATATACATTAGCTAACACAGAAGAAAATATACTGGATCGCAGAGTAAACTTAGGTTGGAAGGAACTTCTGGACATCAGAATCCACCCAAATTACTCAAAGCTGAGATAACATCAAAGTTCAATGAGGTGACAAAGGCCTTGTCCAGCTGATGCTTGTCACCAGGATAAAGAACCTCTCAGCCTTCTGGGTGACTTTTATAGTGACTTTTATATCCTCAGGAGGAGTACTTTTATTTTTCTCCCACAAAGAGTTGGAATTCTCCTTGCCATAGCCTGTGTCCGCTGTTTGTCCTTCTCGGCAGTGCACCCAGGAAGCATCTGCCTCTGTTCTCTCTAACCACACTCTGGCAGTTGAGGATAACGAGATTCCCCTTCTCCAGACTGACCAGATCCAGGTATCTCAGGCTTTTTTTTCATCTCATGTACTTCAGGCTCTGAGCCCTATCAGTGGTTTACTCCTAGATTCACTTCAGTTCCCAGTGTTTCTTCTGTACTGAGAAGCCCTGAACTAGACACCATACTAGAGAAGTGGCCTCAGAAGAGTGGTGTAAACAGAATAACAACCACTTCCCTCAGCCTGCTGGCTACACTCTCTAGAGATGCAGTCCTGCACATAGGCAGCTTCCATTTCTACAATGATGCATCACCGACTTTTTCAACTAATTGTTAACCAGGATCCACAAACCCTTTTCTGTAAGGCTGCTGTCTAGATGGTTACTCCCCAACTTTTACAGTTGCACAGAGGAAGACTTTGCATTTGTCATGCTGAACTTTGTGATATTTCACAGTGTGAAGGTAGTATAACGCTGTATACAAAAGGTAGAGGATGGAATGTAGTATCTGCTATCCCCACCCTCAAAAAATGCCTGAAACATTAAACACTATGATGTTTAACACTACCCAAAAGAACAGGAAGTCTATACCTAGACAAACTACAGCTTTGGTTCTGTCAGGATAAACCAGGGTAACTTCTCCTGGTCTGAGCCACTCAAATGCATGCATACCTTTAAACATTGATGAAAATTACTGCAAAGCCCTTTCCTAAGGGCAGTAAAAGCTTCTTCACAAATAGCTTTTAATTTTCTTAATTAAAAATCTCCCACTTCTCTCCTTCACAAAATGTCAGGGCTTTTATCTTTACTATTCACATCAGAGCCAACTTCAGGATGCATAAGGACTGATTTTTTCTGGCCATGGATGTAAACCTGACCAGGTCGTGCCTGCCAGGGTCAAGCCTGCCCAGTATAGCCCTGTTGGTGCAGCACTACATCCAATCCAGTAAATCCTGCTGGCCCACAATAACAAACATAGACTGATAAGTGGAGTTCAGCTGCCTTAATAACCAGTAAATACTTCTAGGGTTAAGATAAAGACCGTGTGTGGACCTGATACAGCCTCCAGTTAGGCATCCCCACACTATGTTGTCCCATGTTATCTGGAAAACCAGGCTAGAAGAACCACAGCTTAAAAACAGCTGTGTGTATATTGACATTATTCCCAACTTAAATATCAACTGTTCAGGAAACCAAAGGCTGAACTAACTGGTAATGGAAATCTTCAATTACATACCAGAGTAAGTTAACACAGTCAAACTTAATTCTTCTTATGCAGGGATATGATGCCACATGACCTAAGGCATTTTACTACAACTAGTTAAAGCTGGTCTGGAAGGAAAATGTGTGTGCCTGTTCCCTGTGACACAGATGACCTGCTTCTCAGAAAGTCTATTCTGACAGATTAAGTGTTGTGAGTTTAAGAAAGATACCTATTACCCATTACAGGCAGAAATATTAAATACCACAGGCTCCAGCCTTCACTCTGCACTTACAACCCAACATCTACGAGTTCCTAGCTACCAGTTACTCCACTAGGACTTTTAGATCACTTTCAGCCTCTTGTACATGCAAAACTTTTCTTTTCACAGCCTCCTGGAGGAAGTCCCATGGTTCTGAATCACAAAAATGTCGTTTCCTTCAAGGTGTGTAACTTGAGAGCATTCCAGGGCAATAATGCCACCCTAAAAGGAACCACTGATAGTGAGAACACAGTGAGATTTCCTCCTTGGCTTAAAGAGCATACAAACTAAAAAGAAAGAAAATGTGGTCAGATATTACATTCCCATTTCACACTGACATAATGCAAGCAATCACAGACTAGACACAGAAACCTAAATCCTTAATTTAAAAATTTCAGTACAAACTTCTTACTCAAGTACACCTAACTATAGGGAAAACACCTAAAAATAGGAAAAATTTGCTTATTCTCCTTCAGATCCAGAGTCTAAAAATGCCCAGAAGCCTGTAGAACAAAGCCTGCAGAGCCTGCACACTGGGTATCCATCTCTCAGGGCTCATAAGAGACAGACCACAGCCATGCAGCCACGATACACAGAAATAGGGGTGGAGGGAAAAACAGCAACACATGACAACCTAACTAATCCCATCAGAAAAAGAGCTAAATCTAAAGGCTAAACACGCATTTTAAAAAGGAAACCTTTGGGAACATATTTCAAAATGATAAAATAGGATCTTCATGCCTGAAGCCACCCCCCTGCTGTTTCTACTCTGCCTTAATTACAGTAAAATAAAAGGCACTCTGAACCCTCCAGCTTCCTGTATTAATAATCCAAGTCACACGGGCAGCAATAAGGCTGAAAGGACATAGAAAAGCTCCATGAAGAAGACAACTTTTGAGGAAGGATGTGCAAAATGAAGACCATAGAAGCCATGTTACAACAACATCAGAAATCCTAAGATATGCAAGGCAATGGAGACAATCCCCATCCAGTCCCAAGGTACACGTCAAATCTCTGTAAGAAGTAGTGGGGGGAACCAGGGATAGAGGAATTCCTCAAAAGTGGGAAAAAGATTCCAGATGTCCCATGAGTATTATCATGCAATTACTAGAAACCTTGTCCTTCCTCAGATGAAGACAGAGATTTCATAGGCACACGGTTTAATTCTTAGGCTAAGGGACTATTACTGGCAGGGAAATCATAATATACAACCCCCATACTTCTATAGTGGTTGTTATGCTTTGGGTAAAGTTATACCTCCTGTAGAAAGGAATTAATCCACATCCCACGAACTACACAGTCCCAAATAAAAGTACAATACTGCCAGAATAGCTGCAACATTTCTTAAAGACTGACTTCTATATACCTCCTCCAGCGAGTTTAAAACAGATGTCATCTTACTTGTTATTTCACCTTTCACCAAATCTTCTGATGACAATTAGAACAACATTAACTCAGGTTTAAGAAGAATTAAAAGTCCAGACAGAATTTTGTATTGACTTCTCCAAAACCCTGAGCATGCACATTTCACTAAACTGGCATAAACACATTCCAAGCAGGACTTCACAAAGCAATTATCCATGTTTATGTTGGAGAACAATTATGAATTATGAAAATAATTTGGGACACATTTAAAATTGGCGCTTCTGATCTTTTCTCGGCCTTTTAGGGAAAGGCAGCTATACACATTCACCACTCAATGGCACTGCACTTAAACAAATTAAGAACTGTACCTCAGATTTCTCTAATGCACACCTGATTAATAAATTCCACACAATTTCAATTATTTAATATTTGGTAAAGGTATCCCCACCATTTTCTAAAGCCCAGAGTCCTTTAGAGATGTCTTAGGCTGGGTATCCAGAGGTACTAATCACATTTGAAGCTTTAGGCCATGGTTAAGTAATAACACGTTTCAGTGTTAAGACCCTGATGACATGAATGATAGAAATAAAGATCTCAGGCACTTCAGGATGCCTAAGGCCTCAGCTGGAAATGATGGATGCACACACTTAATCTGAATGCACTCTAAGTATATCTACAGACATGATTACTGAGGTCTATGCAAAATCAGGCCTTAAGAAAACAGTGTGTAGTTTCCTACTGAAGAAAGCTACATTCATTATAGTGAACAAGATCTTTATAAATGAAAGCCTGCATTCTGGCAATTTGCATATGCTGATGAGAAAAATAGGCTGGAAGCTTTTAATGTTAGAAGACAAAAATGAACAGATCACATTGAACCACAGAGCAAATGTACATAAAAATTCTCAGGCCTGGAGAATTTTTAAAATTAAATCCCTTTTCTTAAATAAAACAAAATTTTAAAAAATTAAGTAAAATGCAAAACCCCCTAGCTCTTCAGTGAGATATAACAGTGAGCATGATACAAGCCTTTTGGTAACATCAAGAATACAGTGGAACTCTCAAGCATACCGTATGAAAGAGTCAGGAAACAAATGTCAACTCTATTTAAAGTATTATCAAAAGCAAAAAAAAAAAAATTAAAAGCGTTAACGAGTCCCTTCTATTTTTCTAAACAGTTTATTTTTGGTTCATCTTCCTATTAATTGTTTCAGATTTTGGTAATGAAAAAGATGAACCCACAAAATTTTTCATAATCCTAGGCACTGCATTCTGTTAATAGCGCAAATAAATTTGCAATTGTTAAGTATTATAATTCCTCCTTTCTGTAATATCCATCTTAAACCAGCTTGCATGAATTGCCTCCAATTACATGCAAGGGAAAAAATCTAATTTTTTATAAATTTAAAGAACCTGTAGTTTAACATTCCCAGTTAATCTCAACTACAGATTAACACTCCTAAAACCTAAAACTTCAATGTACAATCATAAAGTAGAAGTAACTTGCTAAAAAAAGCTAATGAAACATGTCTTTTCAGTTCTGATTCACACAGCTAAAATCATTTGTTCTCGTAGGTGTGGAAGAAACTGATTCATTCCCACACATTAATTGTTTGCAAAAATAGATTAGTTCAACTTAATTTGATAAAAAAGCTCATTGTACTGGATATGTTGACTAAACTGACTTCCATGCCATTTCCACTAATAATGTGTAACTCTGAGGACCATGCAAGTATTAAGGATGTAAATTGAATAATTTTTTTGCAAAATACTATATCTTAATATTATCTGTGAAAAATCAATATGAAAATAATTTAATTTGCAAGTGAAACAAGACAGAAAAAAGTTAGATTTATGGATACTTATGAAATCCTACTTCTGCATTACAATCTTACACTGTATCATGTGCCATCAATGAGAAACTACTAGCCGCACATATTTTCCTGTATGAAGACAAACTTATCAGTGACTTATTTACCCCCTTCTGAGTTTTCATAAATAAAATTTAAATGCAAAATATAGATCACAGCCTTCAATATATCACACAATTCCTCAAGCCCTAACTAAAGACTGGTGCTATTTATTAGCACCTTCATCCACAGGAGAAAAGCAATACCAACTTCCTTCTATGTGACAAAAGACAATCTTCACCCAGGCCATCTGTCACTTTAACAGCACAAGCCAATGGGCCTCTCATCCTCCAGACCGTGTTACTTTGTCACTACTAAAACATGACTGCAGCATTCAGTGCCAGTGCTTCCCAGCATGAAGTTTTACAGAAAAAGTCATTAAAAGATTCTGCCTCATTCTAAAAATAACAGATTAAAACAGATGTCCTGTAAGGAGTCCATCATACAGCAGCAGGATTTTAACCACATGCCCTCAAGTCAACTAGCCCATGTTAGTACAATGCTGTTTAAGCTAACATGGCAGTTTGGGCTACTTCAACATGAATTAATCCTAACACACATCTTTGAAAAGAACAGTAACAGTTTCATCAAAGCAGAGAATGCAGGAAACTGTGATTCAACAGCCAGGGTTGCACTGTTCTGCCAGATGACCATCATAACCTCGTTACAGAGGTGATCCAAGCCATGGTGCCCCATCTGTGACCACAGGAAAGCCTTCAAGAGCAGGGAAGAGTTCTAATTGCATCCACACTGCACAAAATATCCCATGGTCACCACCAGTGCTCACCTTTGCAGAACATGTGCAAAGCACTTGTAGCTGTTCCCTGCCCCAGTGTGCCCCCAGTCCACACCCTCCTGCCACTAGCTCTATTGTAAGGGATCCTAACAGGCTTTGGAGGATAGAGGGTGATAGAGGAAACTTAGCCAAAATCTGAAATTCAGTTTTCTTGTTCAGCAGCTGTCTTCATTATCCAACCACTGTCACTTCACACACGTGCCCAACAGGCTTATCACCCACTGCACAGCTTCTGCCTGCACAGAGGACATTATATGAGCTGGCAGAGCCTGAGGTCCCTTCCTGGATTTTTCTGTGTATTTCTGCAAGCACGGGACAGGGGAGGAGTACCAAAGGGAAGGAAGAGAGGAATTTAAGCCCTCAAGTCAAAAGATATGACGTGTTATCAAGTGACAGTTTTTCCTGGTGTAACCCCAAAAGACCAACAGATCCTCAATAAGCAACCCTGAAAGTCTATCAGCTCTGAGGTCATCTCAAAAATACTTAAGGATAGTTTTGCCTCCTATGCTAGCAGCACACTTGCCACACATTGTGCCCCTGCCCTTACCTAGTACTTTTTCTAGAACAGCTGTACCTGTGGCAGAGGTCTAGGTCAACCCGGCAGCTGGTTTAGAAGATGCTCTAATGCAGGCTGGAAAGACCCTTTCTCAGGCTTACATGTACACTTCTGAACACAACTGCTCTCAGGCTGAGAGAACAGGCTCTACACTGTTCTGACAGAAAAGCCACCCTGCAAGGTTATCCACTCCCTAATTAGGTATTTTCTTTATCTGAAATCTGAAGTTGCCTCTTTAAGCACAACTGGAAGGAGGAAAGACCAGGCCTTGGAGTCAACTTGCAAAGCTCACAGAGCCCCTCCAAACTTGAAGCACCAGTCCCGACAGTGACCTAAAGTTGTGAATCACTGCACTAGCACAGCAGCCCTTCCCAGTCAATGTTCTGTGCACGATATTTTCCATCTATGGGCCAGACTCAAGTGTAGCAAATATATACCCAAAAGTGGCAGTTCAGGGCCAGGCTAGAGGTTGCTTTGAGCACTCTGTGTGTACATTTTTTTTCTCTTCTAGTCCAGACTGGGAATATACTGATGTTACTACAATAGCATCCACTGTCTACTATACAGACTGTCTTCAAGAGCTCAGCAGCAGGTGCCAAGCTGGCCTACTTGTTCTAATCACCTGCATCTTCTTTATTTTCCCCATAGCTTCAGCATCCTTCAAGTTCCTCTCAGGAAAAAAGAAAAACACAGAGAAAAAAACTCTACCACCACCATCCAAATGCAGAACACCACTCTAGATGGGTAGCAGACCTTCTTGCACAAGCTGAGAACACAGAAGGTAAGTCAGCATTCAGACAGCTCATAGCAAATGAAGAGAAACAGTCCACATCTTGTGAGCCTGCTTCAAACAAACAAAAAAAAAACCCAAACACAAATCAGTCTAAACTACTCTGACAAAGGTTTTGAGGTGTTGTCACAGAGAGAACTAGCCAGTACCCAGTCTAGGAGCGAGACAACACTGAATGAAATGTACGGGGACATGTGCCACCTCGCCCTTTGTAGTAGGCCAGAAGTATGAAACAGGGTTAGAGGAAACAAAGGCTGAAGCAAGAGAGGCTGTGCAGCACCAGGATCATTTTGTGACAAGAAGCTGTCCAAACACAAAGCAGCCAGTTGTGCCAGTCCCTGGTGACTGGAAGGAAGGGGCAGTGAGCACCAGTCACAGCCAGCTAAGATAACTCCTGAAAAACAAGGTGATGTCAAACCAGCACAGAAGTGATGCCAGCCAGCAAGGTGCCCTGCAAGCAGCCACTCTAGCACAGGGTTATGCAAGACTCAGATGCCTCAGTATGAGAACAAGAGGCTCCATAGGGAGGAACACGCTGTACCTGAAAGCCAAAGGACAGGTGGTGCACAGACACCTGAGCTGTGACTGTGCTGCTCCAGCACTCCTGTACTTCTCTCCTTGTCAGGGTAAATAAGGGACAGCATATATTTTCTGCAGGAAGAGTCTCTTGGGACATCCCTCTGCAGTGTATGGACAATACCACACTGCAACACCTACAGTCCATCAAGTAAGTCCAAAGTCCATGCAGCCTCCTCTGTGCCTGCTGATAGCTTCAGGTAGTCTTACTTTCAGAGAGGAAAAAGCAAAGCCAACTAGAATAAACTGGACTCCTCACTGTTTCTCACTCTAGGAGCAGCAGATGCGGCAACAGTTTAAAAGACACTAGGCACAGATTTGGGAAGTTCTTTCTGAACTTCCCATGCAGACATAGGTCTGTTACCTAACAGACTTGGATTCAATTCCCAAGAATTCCTAAGAATACTGAGCATTATTTCAATATCTATTATATAACCAATAAAATAGTGATAACCAACTGGGTGAGAGCTTATTCAACGGAAGTTATAAATAAAAATAACTAGAAGAAAAGGACTTTGGACTCCTCACTTCCAGTTCATCTAGCTCTTCTCCAAAGACACTTGGCATAAAGGTAAGTGTATCATACTTCCAGTATAGGAAAAGAACAGTCTGTTTGAAAGCTCCATTCACCATGGGAAAGCTATAATTGACAAGGTTAAAATGGCAGATTCTGACAAGATTTGTAAAGCAATGGAAGCCACAAGCTGCCTCAAGGCAAAGGACCACACCCTGTGCCCTTCTATGGTTAGCAAATAGGAAGAAGATTTTGAAGAAATAAGCCCGTGGCAGGACTACCAGGAAGCAGCAGAGGAATTAATAGGACAGAAGCAATGGGATGCACCATTTGGAGTTTATCAGCCTCCACACATAAGTCGCAAGGCTTCTCTCTCGAATAGAGAGGAAGTGGCCTAAGTCTCACAAGATGAACATGGGACTTCATTTTCTGGACTCCTCATTTCTCCAGCATCCACCAGCTACAGTGTATAAGCAGCACCATGCTCTGTCTGAAAGCAGAGATAGCCATATCCAGCAACTACACCACACAACTCAGAATTTCCTCTGCACTCCACAGCCAGAAAAATAACCGGCGTCAACTACCACGCCTGAGCTCCATTTTCTTTACCCAATTAAGAAGGCAAGCAAGTCCATTAGCCACGCTGAATCATTTCAAGGGAATTTTACATGTGTGATACCTCACACCCAGTTTTAAAATCAAAATTGTAAAAAAAGTTTGTTATATAGCTCATCTTAATTCAAACTCAATACCTATGCAGTTTATTTCCATTGTCAGTGGTAAGTCTCCATTTTGTCAAAAGGAAATTCCTTCTGTCTTTAGTTGATAAAGAAACATTGATCTTCAAATTACATCCCAAATATTTAACTACACTCTGATGCTTCTACAGACACAAAACACCACAGAAAACTTGTGCACATTAATCCAGAATATCTTCTAACAGCAAATCAGGCTGTAATTAAGACACATCATGACATAAGGAAGATTATCGTGTTTGGCATGATATTTTCCTTATTAGCTGGAGGCAGAAAAAAGTTCCTTGTCAGTGGAAACACACCGTGAGGGCATTAGGACACAAATAAAAGGTGTCTCCTTGCTGGCACTTACTTGATTTTAACAGCTTGAAGGAAAGGAAGGAAGACACAGTATCAACTGTAATTGGCATTAAGGGTATCCCTTGTTGATAGAACACCAAAACACAGTCCAGACTTAGACCCACCCCCTTACCATCAAGAGCCTGGATTATAAACTTTTATCCCTACACTGCAGCACCAGATGGTAGCTCACATACATTTCAATTATTTATTGAATAGGCACTTTGTTATACCAGGGTAATCCCACACTGCAGTAAAACCTACACACTGTTTTTATTGCAAGCTATACTTTTCATCAAGTCAGTAACCTTTTCACATTCAGTGAACACAATAAATAGAATTAAAAGAAGCGATTTTATAAACAATTGGATAATCGGCCTCTCTATCACACAGAAAATGACAACGCTGGAATCAATCAGTAAGACACAACCACCAGCAGCGCTATAGAAAAAGCATATCATTCTCTGGCCTGCCCCAAATCCTTCCAACTTCAGTTTTCAAAGTATGCTGCAGTCTGATCCATCACACTTAACAATTCGCTGGTGCTCACTCGTTCAAGCCATCAGCTTCAAAACAAAAAACCCTGAACACTCTTTGCAGAAGACATACAAAGCTCCCATGACAAAACAAATAATCAATGTTCCCCAGGCTGCAGCCTTGCGGGGCAGATGTGATAAAGTGGTTAATTATTCAGTTGGCAATCGCATTACTGACGTCAATAGAAGAGTCCAGGAAGTGAATCCTCTTAGTTTGTTAGTGTATGACAAAGAGTGGTGGTCCCCACAGAAATTAAGGAGAACCAGCTGTCCCTTCATGTTAGTGCTCTGGTCTCTAGTGCTAAAGACACATATTTGCATTTACTGAAGTAAATCTGCCCCTCCCTCTCCCTTAGGAAATCCTTTGTTTTGTTGGTTGGGTTTTTTTGTTGTTTTTTGATTTTTTAAAGAGTGCTCTTTTAAAGCCTAATTAACTGAACATGCATGGAACAGCTGATAAACGGGACAACATTGTCGTGAGCAATGATCTCTCCTCCCTCCCCTTCAATTCTTATTCCATGGAGAAGTTAAGTCACCTTCGTCATACATTATTATTCATAACTTACTCAGCTGAATAAACCAGTCAGCCACTATGGCTATTTTAACATAAATTCATTTAGACATGCAGCAGGGAAGGATCTCTGCTCTCCACATACCTCTAGTCAATAGCCTTAACTAAACAACATTGGATAGAAAACTTCTACCCTAAGTGCCATCAAAAGTATCCACGTTTTCTTTTGTCAGCACGCTCCAGACTATTGGAGGTCTCTCGTTATCAGGCTGCTTAACAGTGGGGAACCATTAAACAAAGCTCTTAGAAAGGCTGCCTAGAAATACTCTGTCCTTGGGGGGCATGCCCAAATTAAAAAAGACTGCATGATGAACGGGAACTGTTGTTTCTTCGAGTCACACACACGCCCTCTCTAAAGCAACGAGCCGGCACCAGAGCAACATTTCAAAGCCTGAGCCCGGTGCTCTCCCCTCCTCCCCTCCCCCAGGTAGGAAACCCTCCGAGAAGCGCCGGATTAGCCTGACATTTCGGGCTAAGCCGAGCAGGGTTTCAGGCCAAGGACACTCCGCTGCTGTTCCTGCTGCCGGCTGCCAAGCGGTTCGCCTGGGACCGAGGGAGGAGACCTGGAGGGTCAAGGCCCGGCTGGCGGCGGGGGTGTTCCCCAGGGAGGCGCCGCATCCAGGGGCGGCGTCTCCGGCTGCTGCCGGGAGCGGCGGTGGGAGCGCACGGCGGGGCCGCGCCGCCCCCGGCCGGCCCGCCGCCCCTCTCCCGGGCATCGCGCACGGCCCCCGCCACCCGGCCCCCGCCCGGGCTCACCCCACTCGAGGAAGTCGGACACGTATCGGTCGCGGCGGAGCGGCGAGTCGCGGCTGCACTCGGCGTAGACGCCGACCAGGAGGTCGAGCAGGGTCTCCACGCTCAGCACGCTGTCGTGCCGCTGCGGCCCGTCCAGCACCAGCTGCTCCAGCCGCTTCAGCCGCACCTTGGCCGACATGGTGCCGCTCGGGCGGCGGGCGCGGGGCACGGACGGGACGGGGCGAAGCGAAGGCCCCGGGGCTCAGCCGCGCTCAGCCGCCGCGCGCCGCCTCCCGCGGCCGAGCGGCTCCTTCCACGGGCTCCGCCTCGGGCACGGACGGTCCATGGGCCGGACCCGGCCACCCCCCGCCCCGCTCCGCTGCGGCCTCGCCCCGGCGGCGGGGAAGGGCCGATCCCGCTCCCGATCCCGCTCCTCCTCCCCGGGCCCGGCGCGTCCCTCGGAGCGGCTCCGGCCACGCCCACCGCGCGGCGCCCGCGCGCTCCGACGTGGGCAGGGCCGCGCGAAGCCGCGCAGGAAGGTTGGGCCGGGCGGGGCCCCGTAGCAGGAGATTCGCCGCGGAGAGCGCGAGGGGCGACGTGGGCTGCGCGTCCGCGTCGGCACTTTCGTTTGTGTGTGTGTGTATATTTGTGTGTGTGTGTCTGTGCCTATATGTGTGTGTGTATTTTTGTGTGTGTCTGTGCCTATGTGTGTGTGTGCCTCTGTGTATGTTACCCTCAGTCAGGAGGTTCTTTGGTGTAACATCTGTGTGTGCTTTCAAGCACGACAAAGGAGCCCCAGTCAGCGGAGCAGGCAGCAGCCGGCATCCCTCACTCACGGGCATGCTGGCACTAACCAGCTTCAAACACGCAGCACATGGCGATGTTGGTGCCTGTCTACGTGCACAGAATCACAGGCTCTTGGAATGGGTCCGGGACCACAACAGGGCGTCTTGTCCAGCCTCCCTGCTCTAGCAGGGTCACCCCAGAGCACGTGGCACAGGATGGCATCCAGATGGCTCTTGGATGTCTCCAGAGAGAGACTCAACACCTCTCCAGGCAACCTGTTCCAGTGCACCGTCACTGCACAGTAAAGTTCTTCTTCATGTTTGGGTGGAACTTCATGTGCATCAGTTTCTGCCCTTCCCACCCTCTGTTCAGATACATGTACACATTGATGGGGTCCCCTCTCTGCTGTCTTTTCTCAAGGCTGAACAGGACCTGCTCCCTCAGCCTTTACTCGTAAGAGAGATGCTCCAGTCATCCTTGCTGTCTTCCACTGGACCTGCTCCAGGAGCTCCATTGCCAACTTGGGCAAAACATTCAAGGTCCATGTATACTATTGCTGAACTATCTATAGTATAGTACTAAAGATCACACCTACAGGTCAGAAGGACCCCTGCTCAGATGAAGACCCTTTCTCTGAGCACATGTAGAAGTCAGCTGGGGTTATGTAGCTTGTATGGAAATTACTAACCAATCCTAGTAGAGGGGCTGAGCTTGGGAAGTTGCTAACTGAATTTCTGTTTATGATTGATGGTGCAGAAACTCCGGTGGCTTGTGCTTGATTTGTCAAGTACCACTGAGCACCCAGGCTTGCACAACACTGAAATAAATAATCAGTGTCTCTCTCGAGTGTGCAATTCTTGGCTTGTTGCACAGGTATTGATTCCCATTTCATGGACAATGTGTGCCCAGTGTGTTTGCCCTGGCCTGTGCTATCCCGACAGGGCTGCAGGGCAAAGTCCCCTCCCCACTGGTCAGGCAGGGGCACTGGGGACTGGGCAGCCTGCCTGACCCACCCAGCTCCTGCCTGACCCACCCAGCCCCACACCTGGCCATGCCAGGCCATGGGTTCCCATGAAGGATGTGGTGACCCCAGGGCCACCATCCCCACAGGTGCTGTGGCCATTGGGAGAATTCTCTGACCACACCTCTTTCCCAGCCTTGGTCATGATTCTTTGCTCTGTGACTTGCCTCAGTGGCAACAGGCACGAGGCTGGCATGGCTTTATAGCAGGACATGGTGTCTGGAAGCTGTGGCTTTTTATGCCTTTCAGAACCTCCCTGTTGACAGGACTTTATTTCCCAGCAGCAGCTAGCCTGGACAAAAAGAGCCCTGTGTGTTCACAGCTGCTGTCCTTGATCCCTTGAAGGAGAAGAGAGCTATGTGTAAGGCACTCAAAACTTTCCACAGCACTGCTTTTTTTTCCCATCACAGCTTATTCTGAGAACTGTTCTCTCTGGAAGCTGCAGCACCTCAAGGCAAGATGCTGAGTAGCTTGGGATGGGAGTTTACTTCTGTAGGAATGCAGCCGGTCAGGTCCTGATGCAAAGCTGAACTGGCAAGGATGCCGTTTCCTTGCCTGTCTCCCCCGGCAGGTAGTTGGAGTGCTGTGCTTTCCAAACCATCGCGCCGGAATGGAGGCAGCCTAGTGCTGGTTCTGTCTGGGCTGGGAACACCCTGCCTCTGGCAGCAGGAGCCAGACTGGGCTTTATTCATGGTCAGACGTGGCATGTCAGTCACTGCTGAAAGACCTGATCGTTCCCATCTGTCACCTGCAGGGCCGATGGCAAGGCCAAACCCAGCCGGTGCTGCACACGGGGAGCTGCCCTTTCCCAAGGGGCAGGAGCACACCCAGGCAGAGCAATGGGGTATTTATTGTGGAGCACACCATGTGTCACTGAGGGCCAGCAGAAATGCTTACAGAAATCACAGATTACAGAAATACCTGTTTCGAGGATCCCTTGGCCCTCGGGCATGTTTGATATCTCTTTGACAGAAGATATCTGTTACATTTGAAAGCTATTCAGTTCATAGTAATACCATCCTGTGCATTTGGACCTAGTACCTGGGTCAAGAAGATACAGGCATGTTGGGACATGTTAATTCTAAAAAATGCAAGTTGATAGAAGATCCTGTGAATCACACAGAGAACTTAGAATTTCAAAACAATGAAAACCCGCAGTAGACTAAAATAGTTTTGTTTCTCCTGAATAACTTCTCTCTCTTTCTACTTCCTTCTGCAAACATCCACTTGAAAAAAAATATTTCGCAGCAAATCTCGAAGTTTTCATTGTTCTCACCCTGTTCCTCCTTGGTAACAGTTGCTTCATCTGACCTCATACTGTGTCATATCACAGATACATTCATTTAGAGGAGCCTTGGTATTTTAACAATCACAATTGTTCTTCTGGTGCTGTTGTTTTATTTAAAAGGAGAGCCGAACATTTTCAGCTTATTACCACTTTGGAAAGTAATTTTCGGGCAATTGATCAGAGCAATGGCCGGGGAGAACAGAGTTTTAAAGATCTTGTTACAATATCTGTCTTTGCCCTTATCTGTTCCTGCAGGTGCTGATTATCATCACCTCCTTCAGCAAGGAAGAGATAAAGGAGACTGCAGCTCGGTGAAGAAATAGCCAACTCTGCCTACCAATCGCTCTGTGGTTTCCAGTCTCCTCAGTCTGTTTTGCATTAGCAGAATTCAGGTTTTCAGGAGCTATTCCTGACTTGCAGCAGTAGCACGGAAAAGCCAGGTCCAGTGCTGGGAAAACGACAGATGGGTGACAGATGATATTGAATCCGGCTTTAACAGCTACGGAAGGTTTAGTACATCAGACCAGCACGTGCAGGATTATTTATGGCCGATACTGTAGGTATTCCAGAATTAGTTGAAATTTTATTTTAAAAAAACTTTTCAGAGAATTAAAAACCTTGTGAATTGTAAATCATTCTGGTGTTTCACAGCAAGGGTTTCAGCTACAAAAAAACTCTACTGAGCTAAAAGGTGACATTTGGTATTCCTACTAGGAATTGTATGTAAACTTGGAAATGTAGCTGAAGGTATTCTGCTTCTGTTACTCATCTGTGCCAATTCCATAGGCTAAAAATAAATGTGATCTGGCTAAAATGAACTAAATGATCCATCTTACCAGTTCCTTTTTCCTATGGCATATTTAAGTGGAAAAATACAGCCCTTTTTTCTGGAACAGATCTGATTTTAAATTTTTTAATGCTTCCTTTTTTTTTTTTCTTTTTGGCAAGTGAACAGGTTCTCAGTTTTCTCACTTATCTGGAATCACTGTAGATCTGCCGAACTGAAGGCACAAAGTCCATGTGGCTACTGAAAAGTTTTTATGGATCCAATCAACTCAATCAACTTAGGTCTCCTTTATGTTTTGTTTTGTTTTGTTTTGGCTCTACTCCAAGAACTTAGTAACTTGTAGAGAGAGAAATTCTGCTACAGAATTTTGATGGCAACGGGAAATAGCTGTGTCATCGCTTTATGACTTCAGGAAAATCCACCCACAGATCATTTTGGAATTGAGGAAAATGAAGAAATATAGAGTATGGACAGAAATTGCAAGCATAGCTCATTAACAAGGAAAACACCATGCTAAAAATAAAAAGTGAAGAAGTTGCAACTATCTCCTTTGTTACATCAGACAATTAATTCTAGAAAAAGGGGGGGAAAAGCATGAAGCTGCAATATTTTATTTTTTGCCTAAATTATTTTTTATAGTAATAAGCAAAGGGGAGAGTCTAAAGAGCTAGAAAACCTAGATAAAAGACCTGAATATATTCCATTCATTAAGGAAATGAGATCAAATTTTTAACTGAGAGAGAAGATGACTAATGTGCAGCAAGGGAGGAATTTTCTAAGGATCCAGAATGCAAATATAGTTAAATTGTAATCAGAAAAAGCTCATAGTAATGAGTTCCAAAGGCAGAATATAAAAAAGAGTTAAACATGCCTAAAAGTCACACGACTGCTTTGTATCTTGTTGTTATCATGGACTTTCCTTCCTGGAATTATTTTTTAGGAAACTGTCACCTTTCCAGCTCTGTTTGTATTTGGCAATATTCTAAAAAATCCCTTCTTGCCAAATGCAGTGTAAATATACAGCTGTCATCTATACTGGGAGCCAAAATAATCTATCAGTGCTGTCTTTGATGACATTGCACCATGTAAGCCTGAACACTGAGCTAATGCAGTCAATATTAAAAACAACAACAAAGTCACCACTAGTTTGTTAGCCATGATGGCAAGTACATAGGAAATTTCTCAAAGACAAATTCTCTGTTCTTTTGTTAGTGAATTCTAGAACTGTGCTTCAGCTTCCAGGGAGCTCTGTCTTCTTCAGCTCTCTGGTAATGCAATATCTGAGCAAGGGAGTTTCACTAATGCTCTTCCCCTTGCACATGATGATGAGTGAAGTGGGAGGAAAGAACGGGCAGTTGTTCACAGGAAAGTGCTGGGAAAGGCTGAGAGTCTGGTCATTTCCAATCCCCACTAAAATGCTTTCCCATAACATAAATCTAAAAAAAAGAGAGCAACAAAACTGTTTGGCAAGTTACCTCCTGTTAAGTGCATTCTGCCATTGTGTGCATTTGTTGGCACTGCTTCTGTTTTGGTCTTGTAAGCATCTAGGTTTTAGTGATGGTATAACCCAACATTTTGAACTGAAGATGAAGCAAACCAGGATATGAAAAGATTTTGTATTGTTGCATGCTTCCTTAAAGAGAAAAAAGAACAAAGAAGCAAAAATTTATTAGGTGTATTAGTAGAGACTTCCAGGGATACTGTCACTTCTGATTGGTTTGCTTTGCAGGACTTAGGGAGCAGAGTGCCTTAATATGCAAAGGAACCATGCTAATCCCTCACTTCCCGCAGTCTAGCTGCAGCAGCTTCCCAAACACATCATTTTATCTATTTTTTCATGTTCATATAGTTGTCTTACTCAATTTATGCCCATATAAGTTCACCTGAAAGAAGGGATCTTGCCTCTCTGCTGCTGTTTCAGGAAGCCATTGGTCTCACTGATCTACATGTTTCCTGCTTACAGGCAGTTTTATATGAGGAGCCTGAAATGGATCCCATCAAATTAAAAGGCTTCCCATTCCATTCACACATTGAATGCAGCATTAACTGAAGTAGGCAGCTGCTTTCATCAAAATCTTTATGAGATCACTTGTTCTTTTCTTTCTTGTTTTTGCCTTATTTTCCCCCCTCCCAGTATTTGTCTGAAAAAGACTCAAGTGTAGAGAACTATGGGTTTAGATGAGGTCATTGTCGCGGACATCTGGAACAGAATGTCATCACCACGTTTAGGCAAGACAACAGCTCATTTCTATTTCAGTTCTGATTTCAAATCCACAGTATCCTAAAGAAAACACTGGCTCAATGATCCAATCTGTTTAGGCACATGGCAGTGTTGAAAGAATGACAAAACAAAACATAAACCCCTCCTTAGGCTCATGCTTCTTCGTGGATCTCCCAAGAAGGTGGAAGCAGTGGTGCAAAGATGATGTTAAAAACCCTAAATACTTGTCAACAAATATGACGTCTTGCAAGTCACAGCACCATGTCTTGCTGTCTGCACAGCTGCCGTTTTGTCATTTAATAGTGTTTGTTACTGCAACTTCACGTCTGCCAGACTTGGTCAGATCAATCTTTGTACAAAGTGTGAAAACCATCATTGCTGGAGGCGATTTTTTGTGCCTGGGTTGACACTAGACTAAGATTATCTGATTTTGTTTTGTGGGCTTTTTTATTTTTTGCTAGATGCTCTGGCACTGTGGTTCAGCCAGAGTCATACTGTTCGTTGCAGAGAATAAGAGGAGTTTTAGGTGATATGTGCAATAAATAGATAGGAAATGTATTCCTTTTTCTTGGCTAATCTGTAGGATTAGTTCTCCTGGGCTGCTGAGAGTAGCAGTGTTATACATACCACATTTTAAATTAATACTGCATTTTATTAATTTTTTTATGTCTTGAGAGGAATGATAAGAGATGAAAAATAAAACTTCTTCCATCTTCTCTCTTGAACCTTTAAAAATCTGTCACTGACTTTAATAGTAGTGTTCCCATGGAGATAAGCACAACTAAGTCTCTCTAAAAGGAACAGAACTAATCTGCTTTGAATGAAATATTTTTGCATTTTAAGTAATGTTACTTTAATATATACTTCATTCTTCTCTGGCAAAGTGCTCTTTGATTTTTCAGAAAATGTGTAATCAAAATAAAGAGCAAGTTCTATTGTACTCTCTTCCCTGGTTCCCTCTCCACAATGGACAATACATAGATAATAATTTTGTGGTAATGAGAAGTAGAAATCAGAAAATATTCCAATCTCTTTCTAAGATACGGGCAGAACATAAATAGCATGCAGGAAAAATGCAGTTGTACACTGCCATAAAAGCAGCAGGAGACACTCTGCAGAAAAATGTTTTTACTTCTTCAGTAATGATGACCTGGCAAGCCATTCCTAGCTGATGGCTCCGTATTATAAATTTCTGAGCACTGTTCATAAAGGCATAGGTGGGACCAAAATGGCTTCTATTCACAGTATCCTGGGACAGTGAAAAAAATAACTGTACCAGAATCAGCATCAAATGTCATGAAAGATGCTTCTCATAATTCTCACTTTTCTGTTCGATAAAACCTCTTCCAAAAACAAAGTGATTTTTCTGACAATGTGCAAAGAAGACATTTTGCTCCTATTCATTTGTTCTGAATAAAGATTTCAGCAAAGCTTCAGGCTGATCTTGACTGCACCATTGCACATCCAGAGGCACTCAGTCTGGATTTGCAGACTTACCCTGCCACAGCACAGAGCTGTGCCAAAGCCCTCCCTCTAGTCTCACACATTAGCAATTAAAAAGATTTGTAACAACATTGACAGGGCATCAGAAGAGACCTGGAGTTCACAGCACTGCAGGCAAGGGTGAATGCTACCCCTGCCTGACTCCCCTGCTCCCAGACACCTCCAGTCCACCATCCACCAGAAATATTTGATCTGCCCACTTCCCACCTCTCTGCTGAGGGCTGGCTCTCTGTCATTCCCCATGTTGATCCCCTTCTTTTTGTGAAGAGTGATGAGTTACTCATTCTCCAGTGGCACACACCTGGATTTTTCAGAGGTCTGTGGAGCTCATACTGCCTGCAGAAATCAAGGAGAAGGGCAGGCAAAAAGTCAGGGAGGATCCTGAAGAGCTGGACATGCATCAGCTAATTTGGGGATGGGGGCTGTGTGGTGACCTGCAATGCCCCTAGTAGGGCATTCACCTGGCTTCAGGAGTAGCAGCAAGGCTTGCTCTCGAGCTTCAGTGAAGAAGGAAAGGACAACAGCTGGTGCCACACAGGTCTCCAGCCAGCTCTGTAATTGCCAGCCCTAAACCACCCCTAACAATATAAAGTTATCTGCAGCCCCAGCTCTTTAATCTTGTTCTCTTTTTAGCTTTCTCCATATAATGTTGAAATGTTCCCCACATTTTAGAGCAACCCAAAGTTCTGAAAAGCCAATCTATGATGAACTGCTTCAGTTGGGATTCCAGCTTCCCAGACAAGACCAAACACCATGTTGCTGGTGTGGGTGAGATTCCTACTAACATGGGGGCAGAGGCTGCATCTGCTAGGGTGAGTGACAGTGTCAAAAATCCATTTTATGGCATCACAAATATCTTATCAAAGCCTTGTTTTCAGAGGTAAAAGACCAGACAGTGATTACGACATGGTGCTAGGAGTCCATAGTCCCATGTGAGGAGGTCTTCTGACCAGCAAACACCATGGGAGAACAGCAAGGAAGGATTCCCCAAGGAGCCTCAGGTTTGAGAGCTGCTTCCCTGACATGAGATACAAGAGCAGATACATGGTGCATGAGGAGGCAGCTGCTGTGGTTATCACTTGTTCTGAGTCTTAGCTCTGACGGAGATATGGGGACTTTTCTAAAATTGAAGTGGCCATTGCCACAGGCGGAAGGGCTCAGGTTGGGCAATGCAGAAGAACATGACGTTGTGATCTCTCTTTCTGAGAGGATCTTCTTGAATATTGTGTGCTATTCTGGTCCCCACAATTGAAGAAGGGTGTGAGGTCCTTGAATGCATCCAGAGGAGGGCAACAAAGCTGGTGAAAGGCCTGGTGAAGGAATGTCCTGTGAGGAGTGGCTAAGAACTCTGGACCTGTCTAGTTTGCAGAAGAGGAGGTTGTGGGGTGATCTCTTTGCTTTCCACAGATTCCTGAGAAGAGGAAGTGGAGAGGGAGATGCTGGTCTCTTCTCTTTGAGATCCAGTGACCCAACACATGGTTCAAAGCTGCATCAGGGAGGTTTAAACCAGACATTAGGAAGAATTTCTTCACTGAGAGGGTGGTCAAACACTGGACAGGCTTGGACTGCATGATCACTATAGGTCCCTTCCTAACAGACCAAAATATTCTATTCTATTCTATTCTATTCTATTCTATTCTATTCTATTCTATTCTATTCTGTTCTGTTCTGTTCTGTTCTGTTCTGTTCTGTTCCGTTCCGTTCCGTTCCGTTCCGTTCCGTTCCATTCCATTCCATTCCATATGATACTGCTTCTGTTCTTGATATTAAGCAGGAGGTGGGGGGCAGTAGGTCCTCAGCTACAGTAAATTGCCATGACTTCACTGGAGTCAATAGTAAATTGCAGAGACTCACTCTATCTATAACTAAACTCCCCAGGGCTGATAGAATCAGTCATAACTGCATTGAAATCCACTGACGTCCATCTGACCCCGAGGTTTTGTTATTGATTATGTTAGGAGTAGGACAAGAACTAAATTTAATTTTGTGATGGTCCAGGAACAGGATACATTATTTCAAAGCATTCATCATTACTGCAGTTAATTGGGGCCTGTCCCGGACAAGGCTGTCTCTTTCAATCATTAAAATGCTGCTTGCCAATCTATGATTTGCCCTGCAGATGTGAAAATCTGCACTGACATATGTAAAGCAGAAGGGCTTTGACTATTTCAGGTTTCATTTAGGTGTGTAGTCTATGGTTGCCTCAGGTAATGCTGAGGTACTACTTAATCATGATAACATGATTAAGATGCAAATCCACATGCCTAATTTAAATACATTTGTTCTCTGAACCATCCACCTGGGTGTAGTTTCTAAGAGTAAATGCAAAGTACTCACAGCAGGCTTCAGCTCAAGCAAAATCTCAGGGACGGCTTCCAAACGTAATCACTCATTGTCACAGTAGAAAGTTGAAGTCACCTTTTTTAAAAGTCCAGGTGTTACACATGCTCTTCACTGTTTCTGTTACAGAACCAAAGAGTGGTTGGGGTTGGAAGGGACTTCTGGAGGTCATCTGATCCCACTCCCCCTGCTCAAGCAGGGCTACCTAGAGCCTGTTGCCCAGGGCTGTGGGCAGTCTCCAGAGGGGTGAGACAATATTTCCAGGGGTAGAGACTCCTCCGCCTCCCTGGGCAACCTATGCCAGTTCTCAGTCACCCTCAGGGAGAAAAAGTGTTTCTGGATGTTCAGATGGAAAGTCCCAGGTTTCCCACTGCCCACTGCCTCTTGTCCTGTCAATGGGCACCACTGAGAACAGTCTGGCTCCATTCTCTTTACACTCTCACTTCAGGTATTTATTTGATTACACATTGGTAAGATCCCCTTGAACATTCTCTTTTCCAGGTTGAACAGGCTCTCAGCCTTTCCCCATAAGAGAGATGGTCTAGTCTTGTAATTGTCTGAGTGTTCCTTCACTGGGCTCTCTGCACTTTGTCCATGTCTGCCCTGTACTGAGGAGCCCAGAGCTAGACTCAACGCTCTAGGCTGGGCCTCACCAGGGCTGAGAGGAGGAGATCCCCTCCCTCTCCCTGCTGGCAACATTCCTCTTAACACAGCCCAGATACCTTTGGCCTGCTGTGCCACAGGGAAGCAGTGCTGATTTATGTAATTAACTTTTTTTCTGGGGCAAATGGGCTTTGGGCAGGAGTGAGGTGATATCAGCCCTGGAGCCAGGCTTCACAGTTAGGGAACCTGCAGAAACACTGCTCAGCAGGGCTGGCAGGGGCTCTCCTCTGCTCGTAGCACTAAGCTAACTGATGGATTTACCTTTTCAGATCCTCACTAGTCATGTCCACCCATCTATCTTGCCCCCAAACCATCTGTTGTGTTACTACCACAAAAGCCTCCTCGAGGAGCAGCCACCACTGAGCAAGGTGGTGTGCAGCTCCTGCTGTGGGGTCCTGCTGGACCCCTAGCAAAGCATGAGGATATCACTAGCTGGAGGCACACACAGGAATTTGGGGCTGCAACCCAAAGTCTGAGCTACTCTGAGCCCTGGGTGGACAGCTATTCCAGGATTTTGTCCCTGATGGCATGTAGGCAGGTTCATGTCTCTAAAGTGCCTGGCTGGTGAGACACAGCCTGGTCAGTGTGCCCATCTCCCTTCTAGCTGTGAGCAGCTGTCCTGCCTGTGTGGGACAGGCCATGACATTGGTGGTGGACTTGGCAGTGTGAGGTTTACACCTGGACTTGATGAACTGAAAGATCTTTTCCAGCCTAAATCCTTCTTTGATTTCAATGCAGTTGGCATGCAGTCACCAGGCTGCAGCTCAGGTTAGACCCAGATGCACTGCAAGTTTACAGCTTGTCCTGTTCTGCCTGCACCTCCTCCTGCCTGATGCCTTTCCCCTTGAGAAAACTCCTCAGGCTGCAGTGAAGGTTTGCTTCATTTTCACTACCCCGAGGCAGGGCTGTGAGCCTCATTCAGCACAAAGTATGAGCTCTAATGGTGTTTTAATGGCCCTTTCTAAGTAGTGTATGACCCTGCAGAAGGACTTTAGTATTCCCATGGGCACACAGCTAATCCTTCAGTAGTGTTTGTTTGCAGGCTCCCTTCCTCATAGCTGAATGAGAGTGGTCAGGTGAAGAAACCTGGTTCTTTAGACTGCAGGCTGGACATATGCTGAACATTTTTCCTATAAAAGCCCTGATTTGTATGAAACTCAAGTACACATTGGGAAATCACCTAACAACGTGTTCCAGTGGATCTTGGCATGTTTGGATCCTATGCAGCTAGGCCATCCCCTAAAATACAACATTGCAACCAGAGGAGTATCATAGCCATGCAAACGTTGAGAGAGCTGGAATACTCTTATTTAAAAATGAGCAAAGCCACTGTTTTGTAGCAGAAGCAAGCCAGCTGGATATGCAGTGTGAGCATGTATTATGATGAGCCTGGGTTATTAGCAGTCACCAGTTTGGAAGCCCTCAGTGAATAAATTTGCTGTTTCAGGATTAAAAAGGGAGCATGGTATCTGCTTTGTCAGTAGTCACTGCAGAAGTGAATGCTGAAAAAACAGGAACAGTCCATGAAGAACTGCACAGATACATGCAAGTTTTCTCAAGTTTGTCATAAGAAATGGGCAAGGTAGCGAAGTGCTAAAATAGAGGAAGAAACCAATCATGTTAAAAGAGTCCTGCGGCTGTGAATAGTTACAAGGGAATGAGATCTGCTAAGTGTGCCACGCCTAGAGATATGATGCAGAGCTCCAGAGGTCAGGTCACTGTTTATCAAGTCGATGCATTTGTCAGTAGCGACCCAGGATGGAGAGTGCTCATGAGCTGCAGAACTACGGAACCTTTTTCCAGTGGATCTGTGCCCTGTGCACTAACAATCATTCTTCTACTCATTCTCTCTGTTGTTTCCATAGCAGCATACCCAGAACTGCTCTGTGCCCAGCACTCAGTCCCATACCCGCCTTTCCCACCCATGATTCCCGTGCCTCTGTCCTCCAGCCCTGTAGTATGCCAAAGTGTTTACAACTTCCTTCTGATTCGTGTCAGTATTTCCAGTTCCCTTTCTGTTTCCCACCTACCTACAGAGTGCCACAAGGAGCCCGGCTGTCCCGGGTTTCCAGACCCAGTAGGTAAGACCTGGAGGCAGTCTTATCTTTTTCTCTGGAAGGGTAAAAGTGCAGCTCCTCACTTTATTAAATCACCCATTCACTCAGAACTTGCAGGATGATAATATCTTTGCCATTTCTATGCTTTTGCCAAATTTGATAGAAATCAGGTTCCGTAGGTACTGGTGCAGGGAGACACCAGACATATAACCAGGAGACAGTTGCTAAGGAAATCAGAAACCTGGAACACCAGGTTCCTGGGGAGTTCTGACTGTGACTTGTAAGAATGCCGATAGCATAAATACCTGCATGATGAAGAGGTAGCTGCAGAACAGCCATAGAAATACCCCAGAGGCTTTTAGAAACACAAATCTAGACAGGGACATCACAGAAATGCTAAGAATTTGAGGGTTTAATGGAGTGGTGTAGGAGATTTGTGAAAGATCCTGGTATCTACAAGATACACCCAACATGGGGAGGATGACACAAAAGCAGCTGAGGATTAATGTGCTGTGTGACTGATTGTTTGCATTCAAAATTCAGCTCAACCTCTTGCAGAGCCATATGATATTGCTGAAAGTGGGTACATAAAGCTGACAGGATGAAGCAAAAGATATTTCTTTTGTGTCTTTCTGGACATGATGGGGCAGAGTAGGAGTCCTAACAGCATGTGAGCATTTTACAAAAGTGGCAGTGAAGGGAAGATAGGAAGTGGGAGTGAGTCCGATAAAGAAGAAAAATGGAAGCTTTTAGTTCTAAAGAATTCAACTGCAGGAAGGCAGAGGAACACTTTAATGAGGTTCTTAACAGAGAAGTGGGCAAAGGTGAAGAGTAAGTGGCCATTTTCCAGATAGCTTAGCTGTTTGCAGCAGGATTTTGAAAAAAAAAAAAAAAAAGAAAAGAAAAAAAAAATTAAAGAAATGCAAAAGACACTTGGAAGGCTCAGGCTCAACAAGGGAGCAGGGTGCAGAGTGTTCCTGCAGAATTACTAAAAAATGGGTGGTAGAGATAACATGAAAGCCTTTACAAGCTATTTTTACTGCCTTGGGGGATTGAAATAATAACAGAAGGGTTGACTGTGACCTGAATTACATGCCCAGTTTAGAGAAGGGAGGAAAACAAGAGTGTGGGAACATCAGAAGCTGCTCTTTAAGGCTTGTAAAATGTAACTGTGATGCTCAGGAGAGTCAGACCCCTCATGCCAAGGTGCTAGCCAGGCTTTCCTAAACCTAGAACTCAAGACAGTCCAAGTTAGCCTTGCTGTTGACTTCCCTGAAGGCTCTTCAGTCAGTGTCCTGATCTGAATGAGCAGCTCTCTGGATTCAGGCTGGACAGACACAGGGACACACAAGGCAGGTACCTTTTCCCTGACTGCTGAGGCTGTTCTGTTAATTAATGTATCTTCCTGTGTCTGTTTCTGGACTGCCTGCAAGTTTCTTCTCTGTCTCTCAACACTTGTCACTCAGCCTCAAACACTACCCAGACAAAACCACACTACCCAGAACAGCTGAATTCCTGAGCAGCCTCCCCTATATGAAGCATATATTTACTTCATCTTAAAGTTTCCTTAAATGGAAAAGCAGAATTGAAACCTACCATAGCCCATGAGATTTAACACAGTCCTAAACCAGCATTTGTGGAAATAGTGCATTTGTTTTGTGCTGTAGTCTCAGCAAAATGCACCTACCACAGGCCATATGGCACAGATTCTGCATTCTGTACCCCCAGCAACAGCATTATTTCTCCCAGTTTTATTGCAGTGACATACAACACTGATGAGCTCAAAACTTTTCTGAATAGGACTCAGAAATACTTGGCAGTGTATTGCATGACAGTGCTATTTGCAACTTGGCACTTCTCCCTGATTTATTGTTTCACATTAGTCATCAGCTTTAAAACCCATCTCTCCTTTATTGGCTTCAGGTCAGAGGCTGATGTCCTGATTCACTTTGAGAAGCACCCAACTCTGCAAATATTCCCATTGATGTTCAAGGATCTCTCGTTCAGTTTGCGGAGCAGGTGGTTATAAAACTATAATTTGCTTCTCCATGAAATATAACCATGTTTAAAAAATTCCAGTATATAATTTTCACAGTCACCTTTCAGAGCAGAGCTGTATTGCACACATACCAGCTCCCTTCCTGCTTATTAAATCCAACTGTTGTCTTAACCTGCAAATTTTGTAACTAATATTTCAATATCCCAACCTAGCTATTTAAAAGTACGAGACATTATAGATAATTAAAGTCTTAAAATCAAATGCTTGCTAGTGCTCATGTCCTAGCCTCTCATCATAAGCTGCTTTTAAGCCAGTTGTCTATCTAACTGAATGCTTTACTGCATTATCATACCACAGCCAGTAGTCAATTAATCTTTAACTTTTCTCTTTATGAAGTGCTTTTAAAAATCTTGGCACAAAATGTCTTCTCTATTTTCTCTTACTATCATCCCTCTAACAGCTCTGAAATATTGCAGTGAATTAGTTATGCAAGACTTCTTATCATTTCACATCATCTGTCTCATCATTGCAAATAAGGCACTGAAGCACTGATTTACCAAGACCTGTCTCAAATAGATTACTGCATCCTTCAGAAATAACAGGATTTTCTTCCTAATACATGTTTATATTGCGTTTCCCCCACCCCCACTCTATTTGACTGCTTTTTTTTTTTTTTACTGCAGTTTATGGACTTTTGTCTCACTGACAGGATTGGTTCAAGTATTTTTGAACTCTGCAAGTTCTACACTGTCTTGCCTTTTATTGACTCTGATGCCTTTTACCTTTTTTGCTGGGCTGGCTGGCAAGTTCAACAAGCTCCACATTCCAAACATAAAGAAAAACCAACAGATTCTGCAGGTTCTGTAATAATGTCCCTCAGCAGAGCTGCTGAAAGGCTGAAGAACACCAACCTTCGTCCTGGCAGAATATCACAGCTTAAGCACACTTTGTAGGTACTTCAACTGCTGGGACATATGGTGCAAAATATGAGCCAGCAAATAATTTCCATCTCTCACAGTCCTTAAAGCCCCAAGTTCAGCAGCCTGGGCTGCAGCAAGCACATCATCACACGTGATTCTGTGGCATCTTCCTTTTCCCTGAACTATATCCACTTCAGCAGAAGGAAAACAGTAGCAGCAGACTGATTGCAATACAGTTCTCCCCTTTTAACACAGAAGGCTTTATTTTAAAGATACATTTACCCTTTATCTTGTACCTTGCTTGTACTTGTCATGTCAATAGTTACCAGGTAGGAAAGGGAAAGGAATGCAACCCCAGATAACCTAGCTAATAAATGTCATGTTCTCATTTTTACTGAAGGAGTTTTTCCACTTTGAAATGACTCAGCAGGAGCTGCCATAAAATCTTTGCATATTTTAATATTTTCTTTAATAATAATGGAATAAATAACTAGTAATTAACGCTCAGGATAAAAATATATACCAAACCCCAGAGATTTTCTTCAGCTTGCTAGTAAACCTGGCAGTTTGGTGTTTCAATAAAAGCAACGTATCTAGGAAAGCAGCAAGTACAATTCATTCACGCTTGACCTGATGTGAGTATCCAAGGATGCAGAGTGATCTGAGTTACTTGAAGGCTCAAGCATCTTATTTCTTGCTTTTAGAGCACTACAAAGTGGATGGAGAACCTTGAAATGGCTTTTACAGGCAGGACACAGCCAGGCCTGCCCAGCAGCTGCCTGTAGCACTCATGAGCTTTGCTTTAGCACAAGTGCTCCCACTTAGTTCCCTCACAGCTGGCCAGGCTCCATCATACCTGGTCAATTGTCAATCCCCTCTCTCCAGGCCTCTGGCACAGCATGCCACATCATAGAGCTGGCAGCCAGCAATTTTGGTGTGTGTGGCTGCCACACTGTGCTGGCATGTAGGGGTGGGCTGCAGCCCCCTGCCCAGCCACCAGAGCCTCTCCTGGCTCCCCATGGGCTGTGCTGGCTGAAAGAGCCTTATGGTCCTGTTTTGGAGAAATCTCTGAGCACAAGCAGGAGATGCCAGCCCAGCCTCTGCTCCTCCCTGCTGGCTATCACTTTGCCACTCTGCAGCAGCAGGTTTGGTGCTGCAGGAATCCCCTGAGCCCTGGAGAGCTCGGGGCCATGCCCTCTGTGTGCATCCTCCCTCCCTAAGCCATGCTTGCTACACAGGTGTCTTTTACCTCAGCCTGAGGAGAGCAGCAAAGGAAACCAAAGCTTAAAACAAGCCCTTGGAAAGGAGAGAGTGTGGATTGAGGTCCCTGTAACACAGTGACACTGCAGCCAGCAAGGGCAATGCTCACTGATCTGCTCCTTCTTAGATGACATTACTGAGAGCTGGCATGACCCCACTCCAGTGGAGATCCTTGAGGGCCAGGGTCTAACCCAGCAGGCACTGTAGGCCATTTTTTCTGAGGTAAGATGTGTAGATGTGGAGAAGGGAGATGGGATGATCCAAGCCACCTCATGGCCAGCTCACCTTGTGAGTATTACACCTGTGCACACAAAGGGATGATGGTCAGTGGCTGTGGAAATGGAGGAGGCAGAGCTGCTGTGCCTGGTGGGGCCTGGGGCTTAAGTGCAGCCTCATTCTCCTGAGACTCTGCTTGACTAGGGCTCAGTCAGAGCAGAAATCCAATCTGCGTGGCCACATGTGCCCCCTACTTCTCCTCCTCTTTGGGCACGGAGAAGTCCTGCAATATGTGCACATGTATTTGTGTGTGACATGGGCAAGCCAGATTCCTGGAAATATTTCAAACATGAATCCAAGCAGACAAAATCTGGAAGTGGACACAAAAACCCATAGAAGAAAATATACAGAAATACATAGAAAATACCTTGTCAAAAAAGATACAGAGGGGAGTAGTTTTCAATTGAATACCACTTAAATTGTGATGATTACTTCAGTCACAAAAGGGCCAGCAATTTGGTCTTACACTGCAACAGTCACAGTGTTAGAGCACTGTGGGGTGCTGGAAGTGAGGAATTATGTGTAGCTGAGTCACGGTGGTGAGAAAGACAGGGAAAAATAGAAAGATGGGCTAGACCCTCAAGTTGTGGTTGGACAGTGCCAGATCTACAGCAGCAAGATTTCCTCCTGCTTCTCGCTCCTGTGTGAGCTGGGTGCATGGTGCTGTCTCTGCACTCCTGGTAGCACAGTTCTTTGTTGTTCTTCCATCCATTTTATGGTAACACCAGGCAGGGACAGGAGTGGTGAGGGCAGAAACAGCTGTCATGTCTCAGGGCCATGTGGGAAGCAAAGAGGGGGAGGGAGGGACCTGTAAAAGCACCACTGCTGGGGCAATGTGTCCGGCATTCTCAGGGTTGTTGGGACAGTTTTGTAGAGAGGTGAGGCACAAGGTGTTAGAAAATATCTGGGTTTTCTCCCCTTGGGAGACAGAGAACAGTTTGCTATTAAACTGAAAGAGTTGTTTCGTAACAATTGGAGTGACAATTAGTGACAATGGCAGGCAGCTGCTGTACTGTGTCCGTGGGTTATTAAGCTAATCATAATTGTCTCCCTGTTACCTTGTGCTCCTCCCTGTCTGTATGGGGCATCCATCTGTTGTCGCTCATTCCATAATTAAACCGGAAGCTCTTTGGGGCAGGGATCATCTTCTCATTATGTCTTGCACGAGGGGGTCCCAATCAGAGCCACTAGCTGCTACTCCAGCACAAATAAAGTGGCAGTAAATAAGGGAAAATACTTCTATTTGAATGCCAGTTACAGCTTAGAAAGAATTACTGTTAATGAGATGTGGTTTGTAAGAGAGAAAATGTGCTTCATCAGAGGAGAGGCATGGGCTTTGCTGCAGGGAAGGCTGGAGGGTCACAGTGACACCAACCCTCCTGTGACAGCAGTGCTCCCGGTGGGAAGGTAAAGCTTTGCTCCTTGGTGGAGGAGGCACCAGGGAATTTGCCACAGGTTGTGCATCCTCCCAGTCAGGGAGGATCCGGTCAGCTGGGGGAACCCAGGAGCCGTGACCCTCCATGGCCCTTTCTCACAGCCTTGCCCCTGGAGCTGTACCCCATGCCCCTGTGTGGACAGGGGCTGGATCCTCTGCTCCGCTGGGGACACCAGGGTCAGGACAGGACACCTGCAGCATCAGTGTCAGGTCAAAATAGAGGAAAAAAGCCCATCCAAGCAAGGCACCCAGTGCAACCCCTTGGTCCAGGCAGATGACCACTCTCATCTTTTCCTGAAGGATCCTTTCTAGCCCCCTACAGAAGTGAATTCACTGCTGCATTGGCAACCTGCTGCAGAGGCAGCAAAAAGCCCACGCTGCCAGTTCATCCTTCACTGGGCATCTAGCTTCAGATGTGTCAGTGCTCTTATTTTATTTGGAGCTGCGGGAAGCTGGAGTGCACACTTTCCTGAACACTCTGCGGGGCCAGGATCCATCTCACCTCTTCCCCATCAGCCCCTGGAAGTGCAGCAGGACACGGCTTCCACACCACGCTCACCCCATTCCCGGCTCTGCGCCTGTGGCATCCCCTCAGAAAACAGGAGCTGCCTTTGTGATCGCTCCCGCTCCCTGCAAAACAGCTGAAAAAAACCCCTCTGCTGCCGTAAGAGAACACTGCCAGCCCGCGCCTGGAGCGCGGCGCATGCTGTGAATGCGGAAAGGCGAGGCTCGGCGTGCGGAACAGCCCGAGTGCCCTCTAGTGCCGCCGAGCGGAGCCGGGCTGCGGGAGCGGGGCGGGAGGTGCTGCCAGCCCGGGGGAAAAGACCCTGGCAAGGGTCAGGGTTTATGGAAATCACTCGTGCCCTTGTAGCCTGCTGGAAGCTCTGTTTGTCTGCGGCAGACGTGCAGCTTGAGGGATGAACGTACAACACGCTGACCATGTACACAGTCCTCTGGTAAAGGTACAGGCAGTCCCTGACCTGCCTTTTCCCACATTCTTTTACCCACATTCCCTGGTTCTTCAGCGTTTTCCTGTCTTGAATTCATTACCTCCCCTGTGACACAATATTTTCCATGGAAACCAGTGATAAAGTCGCAGACAAATGTTCCTTGCAGTTCCGTCATCAGCTGCCCTTTCAAATAAATGAGGTGAGCAAGGGGATGGTGACACCTTACCCCAGCCCTCTCGCTTTCCCCTACAGCAGCAGGGCTCTGAGCCAAAGCCCACTGTCCTGAGCCAGGGTTCTCTCCCCTCCCTCCCTTCAGCCCTGCACACAGCCAGGGCAGAGAAATCTCTGTTCCTCCAGCTCTCCCCTGCCTGGGGACTGTACCTATCCCAAGCAACTCCCTGGTTTTTATCGTGGCTTTGCTGCGTCTCCATTCACATTTGTGCAACTGCAGCAGGCTCGAGTGGGAGCCTACCTGTTCCTTGGCTTCCTGGTGAAAATCCATTTACTGGATAAGTGAAGTGAGGAAACACACAGCTGAGGAAATTGCTGGTGTCTTCAGCAGGCAGGCAGCTGGACTGGCACTGCTGTTGCTAGGAAGAGGGAGTCGGTTCAAATGGGCCTGACTGCCAATGTATCTCCTGATCCAATGTGGCTGCTTGGAATAGAAAGAAGCTCTCATGCAATAATGCAAATTATCATTCTAAGTCAAATAACAATAATAAATAGCTAGGGTGATAATGTTGATTGTAATGATTGCTTTTATTGTGGCAAAGCAAGACAAGAACAAAATGCCACTGATCTGATCCCATAAACTATCCTTGGCCCACAGGGGCTGCAATCCCAACACACAGCCCTGCACAGTGACAGGAGGTGAGGGATGTTCCCGTCAGCCACACACGGGGCCTTGGGAAAGATTGCAGGTTGTGACCTGTTCAGTCATGGATACTGGACTGTCTAATGCCTCCAAGTATTCCAATGATTTTATTTTAAAAGCAATGAAAGCTTGAAATAAGTGAGAACTGAGTGGATTATTACTTGGCTTTAGTCTACTGAAGGATGAGGCTTTTAATATGCATGGCCAGTTTGCAGAGCTTTTCTCTTCCATTGCTCTTTTGCAAAGCATTTAAAGATATTGACTTAGAACTATAAAGCAAACTCTCAAACATTAATTCCAGACAAAATGCCTTTTTTTCTCTGGGAACTCTGATTGGGAAGATGTAGCTAGTAGCTGCACTTGATTTATAAAGGAGCAGTTCTGACCCCTTGAATATTGCAGATGCCTTGTGAATATGATTTTTCAAGCCCTGACTACCTGTGAGAAGCCAGGGTATGACTGCTGTGACTGCTGTTACTGGATGTTATCCTGGAGGAGGACCCCAGGGTGGGTCTCTTGGGAGTCAAGAGTGACCTCAAGAGTCAGGAGTGGGGGCCTGTCTCTCCCCAGCCTTGGGGACTGCACAGCAGTACCTTCCCCTCTTCAGCTGATACTGGCTGCAGCCTGTGTTGCACTGCAGAGGAAAAGGCAATCACTCCTGCATGTCTCAGTCCATAAACCAGCTCATAAATCACCCCAGCAGCAGCAGCCCAGGGAGGGGACAGGAGCTTGTGATAGTATTTCTCCATCATTTCCAGCCAGAATCCTCTTTCCAAAGTGCCATTTTCCCCTCCCTTAAATCCAAATTTAGTGCTGAAGATGCTGCTTGCTGCAGCAGAAGACCATAACCATGCCCTCTAACCGTGATGGGGATATTAACCACAGCCTTGCATTATAGCTGCTGAAGCAGGAACTGTCTTGACAGGGATTCTGGCTGCTCCCTGTCTGTCAGAAGATCAAAAGATCCTTCCAGGATCTTTCCTCTTCTGTAAGAGTTAACAAACAAGATGAATTAATTGAGCAATAAGATGCCACATTGCTGCCTGTGACTGGACTTCTCCAATCTAACTAACAGCAACACTCCTCTAAGTCAGCAGCCCTGAATCCCTGGGGAGTGTCAGAGCTTCCAGCACTCAGGTTTGCTGCAGACCAGGTCATGATGCCACTCCTGGTTTCGTGCAAGCTGACATGTGAGCACAAGCCTGGGTGTGGGGATGAGCAGGGCACCCAGCTTGCAGCCACAGGCTCCCCTATGTTGCCCTGCATTTACAGATTTAATGGTTCAGCTTTGCAGCTTGCCAGATGTAGGCCAAAACAGTTTACTTTTCCTACCTTCTCCTTGCAAATGAGAAAAAGTTTTAAAAGGAAAGCAAGGTAACTTTTGTGTTGGATCATAAGATTGGCATAAGACCAAGGTCATGCCATTTTTCCTCTTGGTTCAGAAGCCTTCCTCCAACCAGACCCCAGGTTCTGGTTTGAAGTAATTCACCTTACTTTGTCCCCCCCCGACCACTTTGCTTCCCCTGGGCAGGCAACATTGATGGCTGATTTATGGTTTGCTTCTTGTTTTCCCCCCTCAGCAGCTACTAGGAATCCCTTCCCAAATCTGCCTACTGAATGCAGAGGTCTCTCTTAAGTCATCTCCAAAATTTTCTAACAGATGTTTCATGGTGAATGAGGACAAATGGAGAGGAGTTTAACCATGGGCAGCAAAGGAGCTGGTTTTGCTGCTGCCCTCTGCTTTGCTGTATGTTGCAGCCTGCTGTTCCATCCTTTGGCATGAAGCACCTGGAGTGGGAGGGGACTGTCCCTCAGGGGGTGTTTTCACAGCACTTCACTCCCATGACTCACCAAGGAGACCCCCAAGGAGCCCCCAAGGTGCAGTGAAGGTGCCATGCACACCCAGTGGGTTCAGAGGTGCCACCAAGGGGGTCTCAGTGCACAGCCAAAGTCCCCCTGCTGCAGGGCAAGGAGAGCATGTACTTGTGTCTCCCTGAAGTACAGCTGGTTTCCTCTCCAGGGCATAGGCTAGACAGGACTTTATTCAGCTCTTTTACATAATATTAAGTTGAAAAATAAAGAGAAAAAACCTAAAAGTAAGCTGTCTTTGAACCAGGATCAGTGCTAGAGTGGTGAATAAAAGTACCCTTCCTGGGGCTCCAGGCACCTGATGGGGAATGAATAAACTTACTGCCCAAAAGAGAAGTGAATGAATTTAATTCACTTGCCTTCACCTTTGATGAGCAGAATCAAAATCTCTGCCCTTCCTGTGCTGATAGAAGCAGAACAAAGATGGGCAAAGTTTCCTCAGGACCCTTATGGTCCTGTGATGTCCCCTTCTTTGCCTTCTGTCTGCCCCTTCATCTGCCGATCAAAAACCTGAGTTCATAGAGACTGATCCTAGGGTAAGAACTATGTCTTCATTCATTTCTATTATACATCAAGAGAATAACTGCTTATCTGGAATAAAAATAGATCCAACAGCAAAGGAATCAAAAGGCAGAGGTCAGCCTAGGCAGCGGCCTTTCTCCAGCTGTGAGACCAACACCCAGCCCCTCATTGCTGCTCCTGGGCAGAAAATAATTCTTACTGAAGACAAAGGAGATGGGGAGTGACAGTCAGAGAACACACGCTGCTCCATTTAGCAGCACATCCCCAGTTTTAAATGCACTGAACGGCCATGCCACTGGCCAGCATTAAACCTGATAAAAGAATGTGTCAGGAAGGGGCTTGCAGGCTGCCAGGACGGAGGTAGCAGCAACATGAGTAGCTGCTCTCTCTGGCAAACGCTGGCAAACAAATGTCACACACCTTCTCTTATGTCTGAGCCACACGGGGCTCTGATAGGGGATGGTCAGCATTTTGAACAAGAACAAGGAAAGGGGTTTGGCAGCTGCTGGCCTTGCAAGGGGCTGTGCCTCAGTGCATTTGTTCCAGCAAGGGTCAAATCCAGTGTCTGCAGACTACAGTGGGAATCTGGCAGCTGGACTCCATGGGAGCCAAGCTGCTGCTTTAAGGTAGTAGCCCGAGCCCCCTGACATGCCAGCTCTGTGCTGGACCCCATGCCATCAGCACTGAGAGCATGTCTTGCACAGGTGGCACTGACAGCAGGAGCAGGGTCTTCTTTCCACCTCATGATGGCATCTCATGAGAGATGGGAGACATCCCAGCTCTGCTTCAAGTGGAAAGGGTTTGCACATGGCAGTGGCTGGGCAGTGGGCAGTGGGTGCTGTGCTGCCTGAGGTCAGCTCTCCTCTGTGGTGCCAATGGTGCTTTGGAAAGATCTGTTGGAGAAAAAGGCCTAGCACCAAGAGACTGTGAAAGAAAGCTGAGTCTTCCTGTTCACTTCTCCTCCTCCTGCACTACTTTGATTGTTTATTGTGGTGGTTGGAAAGGCATGCTTATGCTGCCCTCAGTCCAGCACCTTGTGTTTTCTCCTTTTTCACAGTGAGGTTGGTGAAACAATTCTTGGTGAAAAGGTTGCCCAGAGAGGTGGTAGATGCCTCATCCCTGGAAGCATTCAAGGTCAGGTTGGACAGGGCTCTGAGCAGTCTGATCTGCTCATTGCAAGGGCTTGGACTGGATGACCTTTAACAGTCCCAACCCAAAATATTGACTGATATCAGGACAGCTCATGTGCAGTTGATGTTACTCAGACCTGGATGACCAGACCAAAGGGACACTAAGCTTTATTTTCTCTGTCAGCTGTGAACTACCTTACTATCTAGTAGTCAAGTTCCATCATGATGGGGAAACCCTCCAGTCTGAATGATGCCATTTCAAAATAGCTTTGCTTTGTTTTCCAAAGCCTTCAGACATTTCTAACGTGTGCAATCCTTGCAAAATTTTCTGAGAAAGTGACATGTAAACAGTGATTCTCACAGAGAAGGAACATGTGCTTTCCACTTCAGTTACACTCTTTGTACTGTGAGGCAGAGGAGCTCTTGGATCGATTGGCAGGGTGTGCTCCTCCTTGCTAAATGCTCCAGTGAGCCCAAAGGAAGCCAACCAGTGAGAAGGGAAAGGCAGACACATCACCAAATGGTATAATTCTCCATAAATTTTCAGTACCTAGTGACTTATGTCTCTGAATAAAGCACATCAAGCATATTGGATGGCTCAGTAGCTGTTCTACACGAAAACGTTTTCTAGCTCCTTTGTCACATACTGTCACTAAATCTCATGGAGTATCTCACAGGAAAATGAGGTGGAATTGAAATAAATTGGCCTGGAGGCAGCTTCAGGCTTGTGAGTGTTTAATGTTTAAAAGACTAGAAAGCATCACTTCAGTTCCACAATTTCCATTTGCCAAAGAACTGTTTCAGAAGTGCTATATTCTATATTATTATTTGTGTTGTTATCAGGCCTTAGATTCAAATTTTATCAGGCCTTAGATTTCAATTTTACAAAATTAGGACTTATTTGAATCTGACACCACTAAGAGATTAAGAAATTGTCCTGTACTGGTCAGCTTTTGTTTGAAATACAGGGAACAGATGAAAGGGGGAAGAAAGGAATGAGAAGGTTCAGTTACCTGTCTGAGATGATGCAGCAAAGCATCAGACCCTAATTCAGAGCCCTGGTGCTGCAGGGATTGCCTGATCCTCACCCATGCTTTGGGTGGCATGGCTTGTCACTCTTCATGTCCCAGAACGAGTTATGGAGTAAGGGATACAGCTGAGACAGAAACATGAAAACATGAAGGGAAAGAATAAAAGAGGAATGAAAGACAGTGAGCACATTTTCAGGTGTTTTGGTTTCACAGGGATGAAAGAAGAGGTCAGCTGGCAGCAGCAGACAGCAGTGCTGACACTGCCCGGGCAGAGAACAGTTTGGAAGATGTCTAGAGAGGAGAAGGAGATAAGAAAGGGCTGCCAAGTAGGCATAGGATCACGGCTGGTGAAAAGGGAGCTGGAAGCTCGGGTGAAGTGGGTGAAGAAGGGGCAGAGGAGCTTGCAGATAAGCTGGGAACAAGGAGGAAGGTGACAGCTCTCTGAAAGTGCTGCAATGACGATTTAAACCAGGTTGCAGGAAGATGGAGGATGTCACAGGGGCAAGCAGGCTCAATCCCATGGGACAGAAGGTAGCAGCAGCGAAAGGAATTGCAGCAGCACATCCAGCAATACAGCTACTACAGACTTCAGCTTGAGGAAATGCAGCAAAGGGCAGAGAAGCGACGACAATGAATGATCCTTTTCTTGGGAGAAAGCACATCTGTCCCTAAAACTGGTGCTAAGTCATGAAGGCAGAAGCATTAAACCCCTCTTGCTGGGGACATGAACACAGCTGTGAAGCCAAAACACGCCGGAAAACTCAAACTACTGCCTTTTCCCCGGCAGCCGGGTGCTGCAGCCCGCACTCCAGCTGGGTACCGGGAGGACAGGGGGTCCCGGGGCGGGGGTCCCTGCGGCCGGGGCTGCGGTCCGGCAGGGGCTGCGGTCCGGCAGGGACTGCGGTTCGGCCGGGGCTGCGGTTGGGCCGGGCTGTGCTGCTCGGGAAGGCCCACGAGAGGGAGCCAGCAGAAAAGCGACGGCGTGGCCGCGGAGCCGCCGGTGCCGCCCGCGCTCCCGGGGAGGATGCGCCGGGCTCCGCGGGCTACCCGGACCCTCGCACCCAGCCACCACCTGGCCCTCGAAGGGTTAACGATGCATTTACACACGTGAATACCCCGGGGAGAGATTTTGTAGGTAACTTTTGCTGTCGAAGGCTAAACCTGATGCACAGGTGGGTGCCTCCGGTGCTCGCCTCTCTTCCTCCTGCTGCTCTGCTTCAGGTGTTCAGAGAAATGTGCCTTTGCCATCGCAAAGTGGTGTCATCTCAGCCCCGTCGCCATGGCCCCGCTCCCGGTGCAGGGAGCAAAGGGCTGGGGATGTCCTAAAGCCGGCATCTTCCCTGACACCATGGAGGGAGGATGAGGAGAGGGTGAGGAAGCTCAGCATTGATGGTGTGCATGAAAGCTGCTTTCTCAGCACCCACTGAAGTCTGCACCTCGTAACTTCACGGGGAAATAAATGGGGTTTGGAGTTGCCCAGGGATGATCCTTTGAGCTCCAAGCTCCCAATTAAGCCTCTGTTTAAGCACTTTTCTGAGTCTGGTTACAGAGCCGAGCACCTTTCAGGGGGAGATCTGGACCCAGAGGAAGTACATCCACGTATTTGGGGATCTATTCTTGTATTGCTGAAGTCTGTGGGAAGAGCTGGTGTTGGCCAGGGAGCCTGCAGGACAGCAGTGCCTGTGAACATCTCTGTGAGAGCTCTCAAACACGTCCAGTGCAGCAGCTGGGGAGCAGCAGCTCAGCTGACCAGAGTGAGGGAGACTTTTGAGTCTGCCCTGAAACCAGTATACAAAAACTGTCATTTAAAAAAGTGGCTACAAAGGTAAAAATACAGCCCCCATTGAAAGGCAAATTAGTAGCAGTCTCTGTCTAGCAAGTGTTGAGGGAAAGTGTACAAGGTCTGTGTTGTTATTACTCTCCCAAAGCTTCCTACCACTCTGAGAGAGGCACAGTCAAGGCTGAATAAATAATACATCATAATTTTCAAGTCCCAGAGAGGTGACTCGGAGGCAGTTCAAAAGTTCAGTGAATTATCAGTTCCCCTTGGGTTCATTATTTCTTTTGCAAAGGATGCTATCAATCTCTATAACTCACAAGCTACCAAAAATAATAATAAGTAAAAGATCATTATGTTGAAATATGTGTTGTAAAGCAGCATAGTAATTTGGAAGATTAATTCAGTCCAGAAGGGGCAATAGCTGCTGGCTAGAGATGGGCTGGACACCAATTACTTCTCTCACTCATTACTTCCACAGACAGAGATTGGGAAAACACCTGCAGTGCATGAATAATTCTCCTTGAGTTAATATGCTTTCAGTGCTGATTAACTCTATTTATACCTCATCTATAGTGATGCGAGCAATGTGATTAATTCCTTTATTTCTGTAACTCTCTGATAAATGGCATTTATTTGCCACCTCTGACCTCCTCATGTGCATGTTGCCCATTAATCCTTCTCAGCCCAAGCTGCTACTGCCATCCCAGGCTGTTCAGTAGCCATCAAACAGCTGCTCCTTATTTTCTTTCCTTCATTTAAAAGCACCCGCTCTGCTACAAAATTGTGGGTCAAGGGAGAAAAGAGATGGGAAATTTCACAATGATGATGGAGGGAGGTGGTATATTTTGTGCACATAATATTCGGTTCTGCAGGCTCTTTGTCCTGTAGGGAAACCTCAAAGTACTTCTGAAGAAATAATCATCAACTGTGATGTGTTTGGAGTATTTAGCCCTGAGTGACTGACAGCTGCAAGGCAAGGCACCCTGGCCATGCTCCAATAAACAAGGCATGACCAGCTTGAAATCAGATGTTGCCACTGGTGGCACTGAGGACTAGCTTGTGTCATGGGATTACTGGAATTAGTACTGGAATGGTCTGCCTGGGGCAGTGGTGGAGTCACCATCCCTGGATGTGTTTAAAAAAAGACTGGATGTGGCACTCAGTGCCATTGTTTAGTGTTAGGGCATGGGTTGCACTTGATGACCTTGGAGGTGTCTTCCAACCCAGTGATTCTGTGTGTGATTTTTCTTTTCCACTTTTATTTTAATTTTTATTTCCCTACTGCACTGAATCAGGGCTACAGGGTTCATGATCTAGGGCTTACTCTTGAAACACATTATGGCCAAACACGGTCTCCTGAGGCTGCAGAAAAACCTTGAGTGTATGAAACATTCTTGCTTCTCCCCATCACTACTCAAACCCAGCAGTAAAACTTGTCTTGAGCTGGGATGTAAAGTAAAAATGTCTACTGCTTGCAAGAAGCAGAGAGGTTCTTTTGCTCTGTTGGAAGTGGAGATGCAGTGCCCAGTGGTAGAATCCCTCACATTCACAATGGCAGCACAGACCCCAGTCTGAGAGAAACTGGGGAAGTTTGACTTCTGTTTCATCATTTAACCATCCTTGCCAAGAATAATTTTTCCATTGCATATAATATCTTATTTTTCACATATCTTCCATGCCATCCTAGATCCACCACTTGGTACCTGCAGCATTTCCCATAACCTAGGCAGAAGGAAACTTGGCCTATCTGTTAAGCCTTGCCCGTGTCCTCCCTACAGCACAAATGTGCTTTTCTGGTATGGGACTGGATTCCCTGGAGGAGCTGAAATACCTCTTCTAATACCTGATTCCCACCACTGAGTTTCTCTTTCTTCTGACTTTCTGGGGGCAGGTTCCTCATTTGCATTTTCCTTTGATCATTGTTTTAAAATCTTCAGGGATTCAGCTGCCTGCTCTGTTTATCTTGCTACCCTTTTTTCTCATTCAAGGTCTCCAAGTACCTTCTCTAAGAATGAGATAAAAGCTTGCACTGAGACCCTGGCTAATTCCCCAGTCTGTCTGGATTTCCTCACTGGCCTCGACAGCCTTAAATGTCATTGTATTTTTGTGTAGATGCTTACAAGATAGCTCACTGTCCTCCTTCTCCCTGCATTTCAAACCACACTTTTATTTCCAGTGTGTCCAAGGTCTTTTTTCTCAGTAGAGATCTGTGCTCAGCAAGACACTCTGCTGTCATGGCACTTCAGAGCCAGGCCACCCTGACCAAGCTTTCAGTGAGGAATTTGTTGCAAGTGGCCTCCTGCCACTGATGGTTGTGGTTCAGGTGCTGTCACTGCTGTGCTTTTTGTCATCCTCTGGTATTCATTGAATTATAACTGGGCAGTGTGGAGGAGTTTGGGAACAAAGGGGTCAGAACTGGCAAGGGTGGGTTAAATCCACCAGTTAAACCAGTTTGTGGTGGCCAAGAGTGGGACCTGCCACTTACTCCCATCCTGAGCAGCTCAGTGCCTCCTGTTAGTGTGAAACAGCCTCAAGTCAAATGAGGACACAATACATCTGGAGATGTTCTCTGCCTCCAGAAGATCAACAGGATTTTAAAGGCTTAAGTAAGAAAGAGGAAGGCCCTTAAAATGAGCTTTCATAGCTCCACTGTTCTGTTTTGGCTTGGCAGAGTGAAGTTTCAGGGAGAGGTGAGGTCAGATAAGTGCTGGCAGAACATTGGGTGGCCAGGTCAGACTTCATCAAACAACACTGAGATCTGGACTTGGGGAAAAATACTGTAATTTGAAAAAATTCATATAATTTGCTGTTTCCAGGCTTGCTGTTGAAGGAAAGTCATCAGTACTGAGAGATGGTTAGATGTGAGAGGCAGTACAACAGTCTGCCGATGGATGGACATTGGAGCCAGGCTGTGTGGGGATTAATTGCTGTGAGCCCAGAAAATAACCGTAAAGGGATAACACAGCTGCTGCTGGAAAAAGCAAACCTCTTGGCTTCTTGCACCACCTCATGCACAGCATTCCCCTCCCCTCCATCTCTCCCTGCTCCCTGTGTGCTGCCATAAGGCACGTCCTGGAGCCGTGCTTAATGGAAAAGTGATTTGTCTCATAACTGCAGCTTTACACAGTGTGCTACTGTGGGCGTTACAAATTGCTAAGCAGATTTAAAGTGTTCTTTGAGTTGCAAACTGCAGTATTTCTCCACGTAGTGATTATTATTCATCTTTTCCAAGACACCGTGGGCCTGATCCTGCAATCTGCACTCCTATTAAAGTCAGTGCTGTGGGAGTACTGCCGGCATACAGACGGCAGGAGTAAGACCCAATTAATTTAACCACAGGGAAGAGTAGGGCAGCAAACAACCTCTTTTCCTTTCTTGTTTTCCTTTTTCTTTCTTTTTTTTCCTTTCCTTTTCTTTTTTTTTTTCTTTTTTTTTTTTTTTTTTTTTCCTCCCCTGTGCTTGTATGTGAATTTTCTTGTACTGTGGCCACTTCCAGAGAAGTGTATCTGGGTGCAGGCTGCTGGCCAGTGCAGCCCAGGTGTGCTCACCAGCCTCCCGACTCTCTGGGAACATGTTCCCTTCCATTCCACCTCCTCCTTTCTGTCTTTCTCTTGGGTCAGATGACCAGTAAGTCTTTCTCAGTGGAAGTGTCATCCAAACTGAGCTGTGTGCATGGTGGGAAGGGGCACAATCAGATAATTAAAATGACATATCTGGGAAAGCTGGAGGTCTAAAAACGTGGTGTAAGTGTATGCCTTGAGCCCTGACCCACACCACCAGCCCTGCAGAGGCTGGTCCTCACCAAGAGCAATCCTGCATGGGATGCTGCAAACAGAATTTATGGCTGTGTTCCCCACCCAATATCAGGGTCTGTTTGTGGGCAATCTCGAAAAAACGTCTGACCCTCATTCACCCTCTTTTTTTCTGGGGAAGACAGCTCAGTGTTCTCCTGGAGGAGAGGGCAACTCTCCTTCAGTGGCTGGCCTGTTCTGCTCTCCCTGCCAGAGATGCTGGCACCAAGGTGGTGAGCTCCAGCTGCACTGCAAGGAGCACAAAACCCAGGATGGCTGTCCCACTGGCCCTTGTGTCACTGTCACCTCCAGCCCAGGAGGAGACCTTGCATCAGGCTGGGTTAAAGAGCACTGAGGCAACAGCCAGCCTCATGGTGAGAGGTGTTCATGGAAACGTGTTGCTAAGCAAACAGGATATTGTGCTTCGTATCAACTGCAGTGTTTTCAGCTTGTGAGACTGCATGCCTCCAGGACAGTTTAACAGCTGAGCCTTGGAGCCACAAATACATGGTCTTAAAGCCAAGGATGAGCTGGAGTGATCCCAACAGGAGGAGGTTGTTTGTGTGACTGTGACACCAGGACACATGGTGTCCTCAGCAAGGGCTCATCAAGCCCTGCTGGGCTTTGGATGAGAGCTTTCACCACGCAGGGAAACCTCTGCTTCCTTGCCCCAGATCCCAGCAGCACAGGCTGATGCCTGGGCAAGAGAAAACTTCCCCTGCTTTTTTATGAAAGCTTTCTGGGATGTTTTCCTGCTCTCACAGAAAGCATGAAAAATCTCCTGCCCCCTCCCAGAGAGGCAGTACCAGCCAGGAACACCTTAGGGAGTGAAAAACACTCTGTCAAAAACATAAGAAAAAGCAAGAGAAGAAAGATCACGGTTAGTTGCTTTTCTGCCATGTGCATACATAATTACGAACCTTGGGAGCGAGGCCGTGTTAGTCCTAATTACAGCTCTTTAAATATTTATATAGCCTAATCTGCTCACCTTGCTCATTGGCCCAGTCCAGCATACCTGTAGGGCTGCCCTTTCCAGCTCAGCCCCATTCATGTATTTCACTGGCCCCTTGATAGCTATTACTTTACTTTATCTGAGAGTGGGAAAACAGATCACACCAGAAAGGTAAACCCCAGGAAAAAAGGGCAGAGTGTTAAATAAAAGCAAGAGGTACAAATGTGTTGTTTTGCCTGCATAACAGGTTCATTAAAATCTCCTCTCTCAACATCATTTATGCAGATTTTTAACAAATGCAAGATCTGCAGATTTCAGGAAAATTCAGCATTGGACATGCCCTGAAGAATCAACTGACATAACCACGCTTATTTTCTTGTGTGACCTCCATCAAATTGTAAATGATACCTTCAGCAGTGACAGAGTAGTACATTAACCCCCTCTTTCACCTCTCAATGCTTCATTACAGCAGGTCTATTTAGATGTAATAGAAATGGCTAGGAGATAAATTAGATGCTCATGGCTATGATGTGGAATTAGTTGTGTAATCAACCCCTTCTTTAGCCCATTTTTTTGAAATTCTTTTTCTAATACCTTTCCTTCAATAAACCTAAGGATCTCAGGCTCATTTCCAAAGAACTACTTGTAAACTAGAGGAGTGAAAATCTAAACCAAAGGTAGTTAATATACTCCAAGCTTGGATCACACCCACTCCCCATTCTGTACACGAAGTGTCCCACAGTGAGGAAGTAGACAAAGTATGGACTGTCCATAACACCACCACTGAAATGACCATCAATATGAACAGAAGAATTGGACAGCTCTCAGGATTTTGGTCATCTTGGCAATTTGAAGAAACTCTAATGTAGCATACTTCATCCTGAGCAACCTTATGAGCCTGTTATGCAAGCAAAATAACACATCTGTACCTCCTGTTGCTTCCACAAAACCTTTATTAAGGAGATGTTACACCAGAGTGACTAAATTAGTTTGCACAAAAAGTGCCTGATGTTCTCATGCTGCTCACTTCCATACCAAATTTGCTGGTTGGTCTAGGTCTGAAATAAAAAACGAATTCAAAACAGTGACCATTCTCTAACTCAGAAGCCAAGTGGCACAGATTAGCCATTTCCAGTCTGTAGTACATCTGATTCTGGGTCTCCCCTGACCTCCTATGGCCTTAGGACAGTATTCTTTAAATTATATTTTTATTTCGTTTCCCCCCCCCCCGCTTTTAAGTGTCTGAAATAGTTGAGCAGGATGATATTTTATTTCTGTGGAAACGGGGCTATGGGAAAAGTATGGCACTGTGTGAGGAGGATAGTGCTGAAGCTGGTGCAGTCTATCCCTCCCTGCCTCATATTTGGGAACAGTCCTCAGAGCACAGTGCCCTCCATGCCATGCCAGGACACTGGCTGCACCAGGCCAGGGAGGAGGACAATGACTAAAGAGCATAAATGATGACCAGCACCTGGGGCCTTCTGTTTGCTCATGCCAAAGGACCCATAAGAAACCTCCATGAACAGATCCTGGTTGACTTCCCAGTGAAGCCACCCAGACTCCCCAGGGGTCTAGGGCTCCTGAAGGCTCATTTCAAACTGTGGTTGGCTACCACAGGCCAACAGCTGCTCTCTTCAGGACTTGAATGTCTTGTATAGAACGGGTTAGGCTCAGCCAAGGCTCTGGGGTGCCTTCCTCTGGATCCCTAACATCCCTGGACTGGGGGTACTGCAAACTGGGGAATCAGAGAGATGTATTTTTGGAAGGCCTTTTCCTGGACGAAGAAGCCTTGAGGTTAAGGGTCTGCCCCCAATTTTCTGAAACTCAGAGGGAGGGGGAAGGAAGAAAAATGTTCCTTTTGGTGAAAAAGAATTCCTCATCTTCAGCTAGCTCTGGTACTAACATTGCTGTTGCCCCTGGATTCTATTGCCTTCTGATATTCTGATGTTTGCACATTTCTCCAACAGTTCTCACACTCTCTTCTGATAAACAGAGGTTTGTTTGGCATTCCTCTTTGGAGGAAGCGAGCATTGCAGGAGAGGTGGTAAGGCCAGTGGACTCAGGAGGTCTTATCATCACTGTCCAATCCGTGCTCATTGTTAGATGTCTATAAATAGACACTTCATGTAAATAAAGTTCTCTTTTCCTGTTCTTCTAACCCGGTGTGAGGTGTGTGCTTGCTCTAACTCTTTGTGTGCTGCATCACAATGTAACATATTGCCATCTGTGCTACCTTTCCAAACATTAACCAAGTGATTGCTCCTTATCAGGACTGACCTCCTTGGTGCCGTGTGAGCACACCACAGCTCCAGCCACACCTTGATTAGGTGCCAGCTCTCTGGTGCTGTCATTCCCCAGTGCTTGAGAGCAGCATGTTGGTTTAGCAGCCCTGTGCACTCTGCAGGGTGAGGCTGCCTCTCCAGAGAGGCACATTCGGACTCCTAAATATGGAGAAGCACTGCCACGACATGGAGAGCCACAGGGAAGGGATGGCTCTCCTGGAGCTGCAGGAAGGCAAGACCATTCTGGCAGGCAGGCAGGCAGTGGTCTCACTCTTTATTGAGCTGATGAGGGGCTGGATTATATTTCTGCAGGTAACTTCCCCAGCAGTATCAGTGTGCTGAACAAATTACACTGCCAGGTAGGACAGTGGTGGGACAGACTCCTTTCCCAGAAACACCCTGTTGTCAGTGAGGAACAAGACAAAATTTACCTCCAGTATCTTATTTTTTTTTTTCATTTCAGAAGTGTCCCAGGATCTGCCAAGGTGGATATTAGCAGAGGAAGAGACCTACCAGATTTGAGCAATGCACTCAAATGCCTTGAGAAGAGCTTCATCAAATGTAGTACAGAGACAGCCCCCAGCAACAGATAAGTATAAATACATAATACATGTAAAAATGTAAAATATATAATATGTATTCAAATACTAGGATAATACATAAAACCTCTGTTCTCCAGGTATTGACTCCTTATTTACTTCACATTCAACCCTCTTTTCTTCCTTTTAGAATCCCAAAATCATTAAGGCTGGAAAAGACCTGTAAGATCATTGAGTCCCTCCCACCATTAACCCATCACCACTGTGTTCACAACTAAGCCATGTCTCCAAGTAACACATCCCATGTTTTTTGAACACTCCCAGGACTGGTGACTCCACCACTTTGCTGGGCAGCCCATTCCAGTGCTTGACCACTCTTCCAGTGAGAAATATTTCCTAACACCCAACCTAAACCTCTTCCTGGTGCGACTTAATGTCATTTCCTCTTGTCCTTTCACTTGTTAACTGAGAGAAGACAGCAAATGCACTGCACAACTCAAAATGAAGTCACCCAAGACATGCAGGTTTTCTGCCACCTACCACCACCCTGCAGCTCTTATCCAGGCTTGCTGCCCTCACATCCCATTCCCATGTTCCCAGGAGTTTGCTCAGCCCTGCACACCGGCAGCAGCTCACACAATGCAGAGTTCAGTGACCAAAAATACATTGATTAAATAGTTAAGCACACTGGGAACGCAGTATGTGTATAATAGTCATACATCCTAGGCAGGAAAACTCTCTCGGAAAGGTTCTCCAACTCATTATTTCACTCAGCTAATTAAGAAGATGAGCTGCCAGCACTGAGCTCCTGCAACCAAGCTCCCAAGGCTGACCAAGGTGCAGGCAGATATTAGGAAGACCTCTGGAGACTCAGTTAATTTGTGGTGTACTTGTGCTGCTTTGTAGGTCCTGTGTAGGGGAAATCAAAGCCCAGACAGCACAGCACAACCTTGCAAGGCAAAGATGCTCCTCTGTGAGAGAGCTGGCTCCTCCTTCCCACACCTGCAGGCACAAGGAGAGCTAAGCTGACTCCTGGTGTGGTCCCGGAGTGACCATGGCATCTTCAGACAAGACCCATTTGGGTCTTGGGAGTTTGGGACAAGGTGATGTGCCAGCTACCCAGGGCTGCCCATGCCCTGCACCATCTGTGCTGGAGGTGTGGGCAGCACTGAGCCTTTGCCACAGCAGTCTGTCCTTGAGCAAGCACAGGGAGCATTGCCTCCCCCCGAAGGGAACTGAGGAGTGGGAAGAGAGGAGGTGAATGGCATTCCTGAAACGTGGGAAAAGAAACCTTTTATCATGGTTGCCATGGAAACCAGGAATGGACAATAAGCACTTAGATGTTTTATCATGTCCCTTAGCACTTGTAGCATGCAACCTGCGTGAAAAGAAGCATTATCCTGTACAGAGAGGCTGACAGGTACCTGAATGGAAAAAATAAATGTGAGACGATCTGTGCCAGGGCATCCCAGCAGAACGCATTCCAGCAGAGGGGCTACAGAGACAGCAGGGATGGCACTTCCTGAGGTGCTGCCAAAGAATGGGAATGAGGTACCCTGGGCAGATGGGCAGTGCAGAGTCAAATATCTGGGAGACAGGATTTGGCATGGAGAATCCCATGGAACTCCAGGGCATGCACCACCCTTGGGCTCTCATTACTGCCTGCCCCACCTTGGCACCTTTCTGTGATCCTGTATGTCCTCAGTCCAGCCAGGCATCTCACTCGCAGCTGTTCTGTTTGTGTGCTTCCTCACTGCACTCTTTGGGGTTTTACTCAACACATCATGCATTACTCTCATCACTCAAATTCATTTTGGTGCATTTGACTGGAAAAGGTCACGTAGATCCAGCTCAACCCCTAAATGACAGATCATGCCCACACATTACCAATACTCCGAAGAGCAAGACATTTCCTTGGTTACAATGCATTCAGAGGCCAAAAATCCCTCTCTGTCTTCAGCACACCAAACATCCAGTATGTTGTGGTCATGATTATTTTGGTCATTTTGCTTTCCCCATCTGCCTAAAACATTAAATTTCTTCCTCCTGCTCCCACTCACATTCCTCCTCCAACATTTCCTTCAGGAAATTTTCTTATGGATGTGCAAAAAAACTGCAGGCACTTATCACATGAAGCACATCATGATGAGAAACACCCACCCTTCTCATGAAGTACCACCTCCCTCCTATCCATCTTCCTCAAGTACATGCCAGTGATCATCTGCAACCACTCTGCACAAAGCTAAATAATTCTTACTTCATGCTGAAACCACCAACAAAGAGCCCTTGGCTAGGGAAACAGAGCATACACTGAATCCAGATGCCCAGAACAAGAAGAGGAACTATAATGTTCATATCTCTAGGATCAAATAGTCCCTCTCCATTCCAGCACCCAGACCTGGTTTTGGCAACAACACAGCATCACAGACCTTTCCACTTCCCATTACTCAGTGAATATTTTATAGTGATCAGTCAACCTCTGAAAATCCACAGAAAATACCTGGTCCTGCTGGAAAAGACTGGATACGTGTGTCTGTCATTTACAACCCTTAAAGTCAGCTCCAATTCTTGCACATTTCCAGGCTTTTGACATGATAGAGCAGAAATCTCCCCATTTCAAATCCCTGTGACATTTGCTGTAGTTGATCACCCAAGCCTGGCTGGTGAACTCCTGGTCAGCAGTAAGATGCCAGAGGTAATGGTGGTGTGGTTGCCCACTTGGATGGGCACATTCCTGCTCTTCTCTTGTAGCTTCTGGGCTCTGCTCACAGATCTAATTGATCTTTGTCATCCAAAAGCTTTGCCACTGGCAGTGACCATCCAGTTCTGAACCACTACCAGGTCTCACCAGTTGCTGCCTAGGTGAGCCCCAAAACAAAAATTTCATCAAGTAAAACTGCTTTATTTAACTTCTCCACAAAATTTTATCTCATCTTCCTTCAGTATCATTTCCTGAAGTGGATCACCTCGGTATCCAGTGTCTTTGGAAACCTCAGATGTAAATTCTTCTTCCTGCCCAACTACAAATGCATGTGCATATTAATGAATCTCATAATCATAGCACAGCAGCATGTCCTCCATCTGCCAAATAGTAATTTGAAAATGGTGCCAGGAACATTAATGGGTGTCAGGAAAGGATGTGAATCACGGGAGTTCGGCGGTTTATACGCTTACGCCTCCAGACCAGTATTCCTGTAGTTTTGGAAAGGCATCCCACAATTACTGCCAGTAAATTTGTAGAGTATAGAATAGAGGAAGGGACCACTGAACCTCAGGATATCTCCCAAGTACTGAGAAAATAGCATATGCACAAGGGTTGTCAAGGGAAGCACATTAGACTGTGATAAATAAGCAGGGTGCCCCAAGGAGTGTGACGTAGAGTGTACAATGTACATATTTATGTACTGAAAAATACCATCCCTGTATAGACATGGCCAAAGCTCTAAAGAAGTTAATGTCTTTTCTGTAGATGGCCCAAAGATATCCTTAAAAATCTAGAGCTATATGTGAGAAAACTGCAAGCTGTCTTCCTGATTGGTAGTTGGGATTAAACCCAGAATAGTTATTTTTCCCCATGGAGTTATATGACTATATTGTAACAGGTATAGTATTTGAATCTACTTTTTCCTGGTGGAGAAACATAGTTCAACTGAGTATCTGCGAGAGTAAGGCCTCTCTTTGGCTATGTTAAAATACATTCTGGTGCACAGCAAACATGATTTGGAAGCAAAGGTCTGTAGAGAATTAATATTGTAGATAAAGGCTTCGGTTTTGCCTGACAGAGAACGAGGATGAATGGGTTGTTGTTAGGTTGAATTCTTTTCTTATTACCAGTAGGTCTCCCAGTAGCACTTGCAAAGATAAGGAGATCAGATCTCCAAATTCAGCGTGAAAGCTGATCACTAAATCATGATGGAAATTTTTCTCTTGCTTTCAAGGTATCAGGTAGTGGCCATTACAACAGGCTACTGTGTCAGTTTGGAGACACATAAAATACCCTATTTTCTTCACCCTTAATACCAGGATTGTTGCCTCCCCATTAATATGCCCTTTTTATCTTTTCTCTTTCATTTGGTATGTAATGCTACACTTTGCTTTGCTTGGTAGTTTGCTGTGTAACCTACATCCCAAGGAGAACACAAGTGACTGCGGGTCATATTTGTTTGGTAGCAGGTCTGGCTGCAGATCATCATTCAAGCTGTCCACACAGGATATGTAGCTGGTTGGCATGAAACCATCTCTGCCTTGTAAATCGGAGGTCTCCTTTATTACATTGCTTCACAGCAGAGATAAGTGTGTCCTGCAAACACATTTCTGTGCATCTGAATCTTTTTATGGATTTGCTTTGACTGTGCTCCTTCCCTTTTTTGTGTTTGCTTTCCACAGTTATCCTAGGGAACGCATTTTCTGGAAGGAATACTCACCAAGTGTGAATTTAGCATGAAAACACATTTCAGACTCATAATAACAGCCACTTACATCACAAAATAATTCCAGAAAGTTACACTCACCCACTTGGGAACAGAAACACATCACATCATCAGAATACCAACATCTCCCAAAGAACTGGCCACAAATGAGACACAAAGCACAGATTATTCCAATAAATTATTTAGTAAATAAGTCTGAGCAATAGGTCCATACATAAATATTGTGATCTCTTCTCAGATAATCTACAAAAATAAATGATTTAGCTATGTGTCAGATGAATTATTCAGCCAAATACTTGGAAAATAAGTGAGATGCAAACATTTGTTCCTAAATAAGTCCTTTTAATCAACTAATCTTGTCAGCTTCTAACATAGGAAAAATGGAAAGAGAATGAAGCAGAACAGTTTCTTCCTGAGGAGCATTGATTATATGTCAGCAACATCCTTGTTTTAAATCTGGAGAAGAAGTCTTTGAATACCAGTAACTTTCTTAAACCTTTCTTTGAGTTTGTAAAATCATACATAGCACCTAGACACTACATCTCAAAAGTTCTGCAGAGATGCTCAAGGTCACCATCAACACGTTTCTCAGAGAGATTAAAGAAATTATCAAAAAAGGAATCTCCAAATGCAGCTCCATTTGTTTCCTCTGTTGGATCACAAAATGTATTTCCCTCTTCTTGCACCTTTCCTGAGTTACATCACAGCACCCCACTAAGGAAAATATGAATACATCTAATGACTCTCTCTTTCAAAACCACATTGAAATGCTTCTCCAAGAGAAGCAGCCTGCATCCCCCTTGAGCAATGAAGTCTGCCATCTGGTAGGTTTGTTCTTTATAGTCATTTAGAGGATATTAAATCTTCTTTTGTATGCAGAGAATTAGGTGGTGGAGGAACTTGGCATTCTATTGAAGAAAAAAAAGATAGAGAAAAAACAGTTCATAAAGGCATTGTGTCCAGAGAAGAATATTAGAGAGGCATTAAGTAGAAAGACAAAAGGCAAGCTAGCATCAGCTCCTTTGAAAGCTGTAAATCATTCCAACTCCTCGGGTGGTTGGTTAAGTTCATTGTTAGTTGGGTAATTATTATCCTTCGTTAGAACCTAAGTTTCTAAACATATTTTGAAACAAAATCATCCAGAATGAGCTGCCAGAAACACTATGGTGTCAAGGGGGAGTCATGGAAAAAATATGTTCAAACAGAGCCTTTAAGGAAACATGCAACTTTTCATTTACATAGCTACATTGCTTATCTTTGGAAATTAGGACATTTTCAGTCTGTTGTCTTTGGTCACTAACTGTTGAAGGCAGCAGGCTCCTTAAGGGAGAAACAGTCTCAGACAAGGTTTCTGGTATACCGTGGGGACTTTCACTGCCCCTCTAACCTGGAGACTAATGGAGCAGGCTAATGCTTCCAAATCTGTTGTTTCAGCAGATGCCAGGAGTGCTGGCCTGGGTGGAGGGCCCCCTCTGTGAAGTGGAGGCTGTTGGCAGACTCATCCAGCCAGAGGGATCAGGTAAATCCCAACAGAGAGTGAAGAGCTAGCAATCTATGGGCATCCTCGAAATTCAGGAGATTTGTGGAGAGTCTGATTTCAATCATTGATGGCATGGAACTGATTGACTGATTGATCGATTGCAAAGACATCGCAGCTTCCAAAACAGGGTTCACAACTCTAAAATGCTTAAGCAGGGCCATAAACCTAAGTTAGATTCAAGTTAATTTTATTTTAATGCTGATAGCTGTTGAGGCTTTAAGCATTCAGCTTGTATGTGAGGATACAAGAAAAAGTTAGGAACACTGAGCTAGACAGTGTCAACACAAAATGCAGAATAGCTTGACATTGAAACCCACTGTAGCACCTGCACTGGGGAAGTGCCACACAGAGCAGACCTGAGCTAAGTTTTCTTCGTAGCATTTTGTGCCACCCTGTAGTCTCACATTGCAAACTCATCCAGACTTGCAAGACACAGCTGGCCCAGCCTGCTACCTGGACTATACAGTCACGTAGGTCAGAAAACTCTCTAAAATGGGAATTCAGTTGTTCCTGAATCATGGCAAAAATACAAAAAGCCCTCACAAAAATACTATACACTCCTGTGAAGTGCTGACCAAGCACAGGGCAGCACCTACACCACAAAGTAGATCCACGTAAGCCAGCTGGAACAACCAGATGTAAATTGGAGCAGCCCTCTGGCTCACATTGCTACCTGTAGGAAAAAACAACCCTGTAATGAGCAGCAGCAGCAAATTTCCAAACCCCTCTGCTGCTTCTCCAGATTCACAGTCAGTTTCCTACCAGACTCATGTGTCAGCAGGTCATAAAAAGTTTCAAGTCTCTTTTTCTTTTTCTGGCATTCTGGAAGAAGTTGTGCTAACAATGAGCCACTGCTTGACAGCTCTGAATCCCAAGCTGTTGGGATACAGTGTGACTTCCAACATATTGCTTCCAGCCCCCACCACCCACGGGGAATGGCCTGGCAAGGGGAGAAGCACAGCCTGCTAGGAGGAGCCTTCCACAAAGAGATCCCTGATTCCCTGCACTCATCTCAAGGGCAGCACCCGCACCAGGCCATGCAAAGGAGCCAGGTCACCTTCTGGCAGGTCAGGAGACCAAGAAATGGTTGTAACTTCACACATTTTGTGTGCTGCACGGCCCAAATCAAAGGATGCAGGACAAAAAATACCACAGCCAGAAACGATGGAGGAGTTTTTTCACCTTGAACTGTAGCTACAAACCCATGCAGGAAAGCCAACCCTAGGGGGCTGGAGGAGAAAGGAAAAATTAAACACCACCAACTGCTGCCATTGGATCTGGCTCTGCTCCAAGGTCTGTTGGAGCTGAGATTGATTAGGATATATAGTATCCTGGAAACAGTCAGTACCTTCAGCTGATTATAAAGCCATTTTAATTGTCTTGCCACCGCCATGGCAACCATACCACCAACTACAGCCCCCAGGTGAGGAGACGGGCTGTTGGAGGACAGGTTGGTGCCTATAGATCACATCTGATGATGATGCAGGGATTCAGACAGATAATACCTGGCACCAACACCAGAAGGGACCAAATTCAGAGAACGAAATCAAGCTACTACTGTAATACCAAGTAGCTCATTATGATAGCCAACATTTAGCATAAAAATTTAAATGGACATTTGGTATTACAGTGGGAGGCCTCCTGTTAAAGCAATCTCTGCAGATCTTATCCCACCAACAACCCTTGCAATGTTGCACACCCACACTGGGGTAGGCAAGGCCACATTCCCTGCACAGCAGCAAGGAATAAAGATGTATGGCCTTGAAAGTGTCAGGGAGTGAAGCTTGAGGAGGGGGAAGAATATAAGGGAAGGTGGGAAAAGCATGCAAGTAGGAGCTCTGCAGCCAAGGAACAGCAGGTGTTTTAATAAAAAGTAATTCTTCTCCTTCCAGAATTTTTTTGCTGTTTAAAATCAGAATGCTTTATTATTTCTCCAGCCTGAAGGCCAAAGAGCCCTGGCACCTGAAGCTTCTTTGATTCCCATGCTTGGTGCAAGTTAACACACCTCACCTTTCCTGCTTCCAACAGAACCCCAGCATGACCAGATTGTGTGACCCAAACACCCTTTCATCAGGTGAGAATTGATCCCTTTAGCTGCTGCCTGATGTGTGTGAGAGCTGAGCCTGTCATTGGCCAGTTTATGCCTGTTTGGATTGAGGAGCTGTGCTGTGGGTTTTCCTTCAGGATGTGGAGCCATGCAACCGTAGGTATTATGAGGTAATTCACAAAAACTGCCTTTAAAAGAATCAAGTATCTGCAAATGAATTGGAAACTCTTCTTTCCCCTATCTCTGCAAGGACATTACTCAGTCAAATGCACCCAGAAAATTGAAGGGCTGAGAATTTTCAATCAGGACTGGAGTGATTAATTGTCTCAGAGCACTCACGTGGCGACATGCACAGCGAACAACAAGGTGTGACATCTCACAATTCACAACGAGAGGTGTCCCAGGAGGGACAGCGATCCACAAAGCAGGGAGAGGTGGGAGAAGAAAGGTCAAATTTACAACATTAAATTCACAAGGTTAAAACTGCCTTAGCATTGTGCTGAGCCAGCTGTCCCTGCTTCTGACATTTCCCTACAACAGAGGCAAAAGAAATTGGTTGCTTTTAACCTATGGCAAAAAAATGTTTTTGGTAAGAGATGCATATTGTAGAGATGCTGTGTAGATGGGCAGCAGCCTCTGCTCAGCTGATGCACTGACTTGTCAAGGCATGTGGAAACAGCAGGACATAGCCATGGAGAAGCAAGGTGAGAGCTGCATCTCTTGCACACAGCTCTGCAGGCAGATACGGAAAATGGACATACCTGTGTGCAAGTGCTGCTGCAGACATCCAGCTCTGGAAATTGCATGTCCAGCCTGGGTGTCTTTGGCCATAATTACAAGTCAGATTTTGGCTGAGGCTCAAGGCAGGGGCATCTCTTATGCAACAGTGCTAGCACATGGGGGCTTGCACAGATCCTTTTCCCAAGATCCCAAAGGTGGCATGTGCATGGGGTGCCATCCTTGGCCTCAGCACGGGCACTTCTCACCAAGCATCTTGGCCGTGGGTTTTCATCTGGATTTGGTGTGCAGGATGAGTGTCCTTCCCACACCAGTCTTATCTGGATCTGAAAATCCAACCCCCTTCTCTTGGAACCAGTAATTATTTCCATGAGATTCATTTAACAAAGGCACCTATCCAATACTTCTGGTCCCCTGGCATAATTAATAATGAAATTAAATTCAGTCTATGTAGTATTCAGTTACACAGGAATAACAGTAGTTGATGGGCACTTACCCTGTTCATCAAGAGAGCCTTTGCCATACAGTCTATTTTTTAAATAGTGGGCTTCAGAAACTACCAGTATGGGACTTCTGGGAGCCCACATAGAGGGTATCCTACCCATATCCTCTGCTTTCCTAACTGAGGTCTGATCAACTTGCCCATGGAGCAAAGTGAATTCCCCACTTGAGATCTCAAGGGTTTAAACAAAACTCCAAAGTTGTTTTGGAGAGCACCAGGCAGAGTTAGTTGCTCCCAAATATTTACTCAAGCTGCCACAGACACATCTTGAGCCCCACAGCAGTTTTCAGGTCACTGTGGGGGCCAAAAGAAGGCAGAATGTTCCACAGTGCCCACCAGGCTGGGTGCAGCCTCTGTCTGCCACTGAGGCATATCTGCCACCCAAGACTAAACAGATCCTGTGGTGGAGACAGAAGCTTGTCTTCCTTGGGGCCACAAAACCAAAACAAATTGTTTCCACACAGCTCAAAATAGCTTTAAGCCATTGTTTTCCTTGACAGTAGTCCTTGCCTGTCTCTGCTCTCCACCTTGCCTTTTGCAGCTCCTGGTGAAGCAGCTTGGGAAAATGCACAGGCAGGGACTTGCTCGTGGAGAGTAGAAGTGAAAGCAGGGGGAAAGTCCCTTGGAGGAATTGCACTCTGCCCACTGACCTCCCTGCAAGATTCTGGTGCTCTTAAATACAGGAGGCAGAAGCAGTAGCAGCAGTTTCTCTGGAGAACAGTGGAACAGCTTGTCCAGCCCCATGTCTGGATCCTGCCCTGTCCCACCCAGCACCTGCACTGCACAAGGGGTACTTCCCTGATGGGATACCTCCCTGACAGGGTACACAGGCACCCTACTATCTCCCTGGGGTGCTGGTGCCAGGGACACATTCCACTTAAAGATTTCCTGCAATCCCAATGTTGTTGGGGAATTGATTTTAGTCTGCACAGGATAAATCTCCCCTTGCAGCTGTTCTGTACTCAGGCAAGAATAACTTAGGAGTCTGGGAACAAAACTGTCAGAAACAAGTGGTCATCCCATTGCCATGTGGAGTTCATTCTCAGAACACTGAGCTATATAGTGAGGCTGTACATTGAATACATAGGATTAAACCAATAGCTATGTTTTATACGCACTTGCAAAAAGTGTGTGTAAAAAGCACAAAGTGCATGAAAGCTCACTGTTCAAGAGCAGCTTCCAAAGACAGCCTACAAGCTGATTCTTGGGTAGCTGTTGGGTTGGAATTCATACCCATAACACCTGCACTGGAAAAATTCCAGTAGGTACACTCCCTGTGTAGAGAGTGTACATGTATCTATATATATATATATCCTTTGGAAGGAGCTGCTTTCACTCCCAAATGGGTTTCCTGGGCATGGGCACAGATCCCTCCTGGGTGCATGAAGAGCTGGCTGAAGCTGTGCCACCACTGTCCCAGTGCCCTAATCGAATTACCTTCCACCACTGCCCACAGAAACAGGCAGTCTCTTCCCTTAAATCAGAAGCAGCTGACATTTTCACCTCTACCAGCCAAGCATGAACGACCCTGAAAAGGAGGCCAAGCTCCTTATTTCCTGACAACTCAATGTTAGAGCAGAGGAGATTGAAGCAGAGGTTACACACTGCTTCCCCTTCGCCTGCAGCTGTCTCTCCCCTGGATGCTCCATGCACCCTGTGCCATCCATGCATGCTGGCATTCCTTTTCCAGAACCTCACACAAACAAATGCTGGAAGGGTCTCCCCTGGTCAACATCCGTCTCCCTTTCAGTGTTCCCGCTGTTCCATCGTGCTCTTGTGTGCTTGTGCTGGAAGCGCCACTCCCGGGAAAAAGGCACTAAAGGAAAGGCCCGTTCCCGCAGCCATGGTGCACGGCCCTCCTTTGAGCCTGGCAAAGAAGGGATCCCAGGGGCTGCACGTCTGCAGGCTGAAGCCACAGCTCCCATTGCTGGATGTGCAAAGGGAGGGAGGCAGCTCTGGGCCCTCCCTACATCCCTCCGCACCCGAGTTTGAGCTGCTTCTCGGGGGGATGCCCAGCAGTGGGGAGGACCGTGCTCCTTTGTACATCCACATTCCTCCACCACTGCTCCCCAGGCTGCTGCCACCAGTGTGACTTCTGCCACTGTATGTGCTTTTTGCTTCCATCACCAGCATTACCAATACATGCAGAGCTACAGATGCCCCCTGACAGCCTGTCTGCAGTGAGCCCGTGGCAGGGGGGAGCCCCTTACCACAGCCCTGGCACAGACTGCCCGCCAGCCCCACCAGCCCCAGCTCTGCAGCCCCTGGGACAAGGCGGTGGGATGCTGCGCTCGGCAGAGAGTGTCCCTGTCACGGGTCGGGGAAGCAGATGGGAAACTCACTTCGATGTGGAGCACCCGCCCTCCGCAAAAAAAGAACCCCTCCAAAAACGACCCCAAATAGTTTATGCCTCCTGCATTCGACGTTTTCTTAGCAAGGACTGGCTCAGCAAGGACGGGCTCGGGACACCCGTGAGCAAAGCAAGGGGAGAGGGGGAACTGCTCCGGGAGAGTGACCCGTCCGAGACCTGTGTGCCACCGGCACCGTGCGGGGGTCGGAGCTGGCTGAGGCCGTGTCCGCGGCAAGTGCCCCCTCCCGGCGGGGCGGACGAGCCGGTCCGGTCCGGGCCGGGCCGGGCCGTGTGTGCGCACCGCCCCGCCGGCGCTGCCGGGGGAGTGGTTTCCCCGCGCTGGCGGCGGCGGGGCCGGTCTGCGGGCGGGGAGGTGCCGCGGCGGCGGTGCCAGCGCCCGGCCCGGGAGGATGCGGACGCGCTGACGGAGCTGCCGGCTCCCCTCTGCCGCCGTGCATGGGCGGCGGGCGGCTGCCGCCTGCCTCGCCTCGCCTCGCCTGCCGCACCGGTGAGCCGGGCCGGGACCGGGGGTCTCCGCCGGGCTCGGGGGGTGCGGGTGGCGGGGCGGGGTGCGGAGAGGGCGAGAGCTGCCACCTGTGAGTGCCCCGCTCGCAGCCCCGCGGCAGCCGGGAGGAGCTCCCCGGGACATGGGCAGCGCGACCGCGGCGGAGCCGGTGACCGGAGCTGGGCGGGTCGGCTGTGTGCGGGTCGGGTCAGTGCCGTGCGGGTCGGGTCAGTGCCGTGCTGGTCAGTGCCATGTGTGTCGGGTCAGTGCTGTGCGGGTCAGAACGGTGCGGGTCGGGTCCGTGCCGTGCAGGTCAGGTCAGTATCGTGCGGGTCGGGTCCGTGCCATGCGGGTCGGGTCAGTGCCATGTGGGTCAGTGCCGTGCGGGTCGGGTCAGCGCCGTGCGGGTCGGAGCTGCGGGGCCGGTCGGCAGCGCGGAGCGGGGAGAAGCGCTCCGGTCCCACGGCCGGCTGCGGGGTAACGGGGAAAGAGCGAGAGGCAGAACGTGCGTCTCTGCCGCGGCTCGTTTCTCCACATGCTTGTTTGTTCGAGTAAAGGGTGTTACGGAGAAATCACTGAGAAAAAGGGTTCTCGTTTCAAAAAACACCACCCAACTCATTCGGCAGCCGAAAGGGCTGTGTGAAGGAATCCTGATGAATGAGCACAGCGCTGAGGGAGTTGTTGGTTTGTGGGCTGCGATGGCCCCAGCTATTTGTTTATGTTTTTGTTTTTTTTTCCAAGACAACTTTTGAGGCGAGGAAGCGACTAACAAAGCACAAGTTTAAGACGATGCTTTTGCTTGCAGCCGAGCAGAACTGAACACTGAAATCCTGCGTTTGCCGTCAGGTAGCAAATACCACACATACGATTACTTTTAGAGAATGAAAGAACCTACTTTGCTCTGTAAATGAGAACTATGTTTCACTCAAAGCAAGGGGTGTGAGTATTTTCCATCTGCCAAATGAACATACCACAAAAATTTTCTTTTCATCTGGGACAGAGCCGTATTTGTGCATCTCTGAATATGGCTACAGTCGTGGAGGGGAGTTGGGTTAGCCTGGATGTAGCATTAACCCCTCCAGCCACAATAAGCAGTACACAGAGAGAAATTTGTTTCCATTAGTCTTTTCCTGACTGAGATCTTTACTGCAGTTGTGCAGTCAGTACAGCAGTGAAGCCCTCCTGGCCATAGGTTCACATCTCACTGAAGGATCCAGGGTTGGTGTTCACACCTGCCCTGCAGCCTGCCTGGCTCACAGCACAATGCCTCCTTATGAGTAGCCTGTAAAGGAAGGTGAAGTGGGGGAATTCTGCCTACGCACCACCAGGCTCAAGCCGGTGTTTTCCTTCTCTTAGTTTTAATGAGCAACAAATTTTTTGCCCAGAAAAGAATCCAGCTCACAGCTCAGGATTTCGATAATTAATACGCCATTTAAAAAAACATGTTTTCAGAGTCAACATTATGATTACAAAGAGAAAACAAGCAAACAGGGAATAACTTGACCCGGTTTTGTCGCTTTCCTGTTCTAGCCTGACAATTTGTCAGTCAGGTGGAATTTCCTCCAACGTCTTTGGTACATTGCTTTAGCAGAAGAAATAATGTACAAACACAGTTACTACTTTCCCTCCCTTCTCACAATGATCTCTTTGTATTAAGCAAGAGGCTTTTGCATAGATCAGGTACCAACCCTAGAGTGTCACAGGCTGAAATTGCTCTTTCTCTCTCATTTCTGAAATTATACCCCTGTGTTTGAGCCCATTTAGCCATTTCTGTTTTGGAGAAGTTGGTCAGAGAAGCCTTGATCTTCTGTCATTCAAGGCAGAAAGAGCTCTGCCAGGACTTCAAGGAGACCAGTATCTGCCTCAGCAACATCCCTTCCTTCTGCTTCTTAAACATGCACATTCTCTGGACAATTCTGTAAAATAATCGATTTCTTGGATTTTCAGTCTTCAAAGGAAGGCTTTATTGCAAACCCCAGAAAAGTTGCCAACCAGTAACGTCCAGCAAGAGTGAAGTAGACTGATTGATACCAACCCGTCCTTAAAATCTCATCTCAGTCTTTGTCCCTCTTTGACTGCAAGTCCTCAGGGTCTGGGACCATCTCTCCCTCATAGTTTGGAGAGGGCATGACCAGTCCCCTGTAGAGCAGATACCAGTGTTGGAAGAAGCTGTGGTCCAGTAGGATTATCCCCTTCTCTCATCAGTGTGCATTGACTGATCCCACAGTTTTACCCCCTAGTGCCCATGCCCCCATAGGACTAGGAGAAAATAGTCCAAGTCCAGCTCCTCCATTGAGACCACTGCAGCTTGTGTAAGATGTAACCTGAATTTTCAGCTGAGTTCAGTCTCTGACACAAACACACATAAACTTCCTCTGTGCAAATACTTACTAGACCTCTAGACTCAGAAGGTGAATGTTAATTGGTTGGCAGGGAGACTCACAGCCTTGTTAATGCATATCTGCTTTCAGTGTTAATGACTCATTTAAAAAAAGGCACGCTGAATATTTTTGGTTTTTAGTGATTTCTTAATTTTTAGCTGTGTGTTGTCCTCACCCCCCATCTTCCCCATTCTTACTGTGGTAGGACACAGTGTTCTCATATCCTCCATATTGGGCTAAGGCAGCTTCCTATGCTTGGAAATTCAATTGAGGTGACAGAGTTTTAATTCGTGGACAAAACCAGCTGCATCTCTGGTGTTAGGTTGTGATATTGCCACACCTGTGGTTGTGCTGTTAATTGCCAAGAAGGAATATTAATAGCCACTTTATTGTCTTTGTTCTCTTAGGAGTCTCTGGTGGGTTCTTGTTTGCTTGTTTTTTATAAAATCTTACAACTTTTGCATCATTTGCCTTACCAAATTCTTGCTAAATGCTCAATATTATATCAGGTTATAACACTGATAGCACTGTATTCTAATTTTCCCAAAGTTACAAGGAAATAACTGATTTGTCTTTTAAGTACATACTGTTCTATCTGACTGCACCTAACCTCTTACCCTACTCTGTTGCCTAGAAATGAACCCAGTGATAGACTATCCAGAGTATTCTTTCACGGTGCCAGAAAGACATCAAACATTTTGCAACCCATTTCCCATGACATTTCCATCTGAGAATCGTGTACTCTATGTTGATGCTCTAAGATGTTTTCCCCCCACTCTCCTGCTTGAATTCAGAACTATCCAAAAATACCTAGGGAATGGCAGAAAGAAGCACAGGGAGCCAATTTTAATCTGTCACTGATTCCCATGGGTGCTGCAAGGTGAGGGGCAATTGTGGCATGGAATATTAGGGATGAGAGAATCATCATCTTCCAGAGCAGATCCCAGAAACAAAACCATTTCTTTCTGAAAGCCTTTAGTAAGGGCTGCTCTGAGTTAAAAGGAACAATATAGTTATTTGTAAGGTGCTGGCTTCGTAAGGTTATGGGAAATTAAAGCCTATGCAGAATCACTCGGCTCAATACAGGCATTTCTGATCCCAAAAGCAAATTCTCAGATGAGAGTATTTGCCAGCAAGTACCAGAAGAGATACCTCTAAAACATTTAACAGCTTGTTGAGGCTTATCTCTAATTTTGATGGGGTGTTTTCCTAATGAGTTCCTCTCACATCAATTAGCTGCTGAATCTGATGTTAAAAAAATAAATCCAAACTTTCTCTCAGCACACGGTTCCGTGAGGACTCTGTGGAGATTTCCACAATACCGAGGTCTACCAGCATTCAGAGGAGCTGGCTTAGTCATTCTTCCCATCTGCTCTACTTCTTCCTCCCTCCACTGCTCTACACATGCTTCCTGGCTGTCTGCTCCCCTTCCCTATCTCCAAGCATCCTGTCTGGCTGCCCCCCCTCCTCTCCTGCCATACCTATCCCTTGTGGCATCTTCCATGAGGAAGCTCAGGTAGTTTAGTGCTGAGATCAAAGAGCTGAAATAAATGAGCTGCTTTAAAGCAGCCAGGAGAAAAGAAAAAGGGAAAGGAAGAATGCACCAAGGAAGCACCCATAGCAAGCAGCACAGCAGAAATAATTTGAAAAAACTTTGAGTTGAATCATCCCTAAATCACGAGATTGCTTTAAAAATTGTCATAGTTAAACACAGGCACATTTTAGTTCTTTTTACTTTTTCTTTGACCATTTATGACTCTAGTTTTTAGCTTCTTTTGGCCAAGAGGGCCAGGAAGAACTCGGGCAACTGCAGCAAACTGGAAGTTGAGGTTTGTATGTAGCCATGGTGCTCCAGGATCCAGGGATGTCAGAAACAGTGGCTCCCCAATGGCTGATTGTGCAACCCCAGGAGTCAAGGAGGCTGAGTTAGAGTCATCTGCCAGCACTGGCCCTTTGCAAGCCTGTGTTTTGTAGTGTTGGGAGTCCACAGATAAATGTCTGAGAAATTCCCAAGGGTGATACTTACCCCAGTAGTTTCTTTGGAGCAGGAACAGTAAAAACTGCAGCTCGCCACAAAGTTAGTGGTGAGAGGCAGCACGGTCTGGAAATAGCAGCCTCCTACCCCTTTTCGCTCTCCCAAACTACGTGCTGTGTCTCATGCTGAAATGCCTCAGCTCCTCCACTTGGAGAGTTGTTTCATCTCGCTGCTTCCTGAGAGAGATCGACATCTTCTGTGGAGCACACGCTGCCGGGGAGAGGAAGGCAGCTTTGGCCTGCGGAGAGCAGAACTCAAGTACTGCGTGGGTGGCCGAAGACAAGAGCTTCTGAAACGAGGGAACAGAACAGATCTCTAATCTCCAGACTCTGACACATATCACACTTTTCTCAGTTGCTTAGGAAAGGGATTTGCATCCAAAAAGAAGTGGGAGGTTTAAATAGGAGTTCATACATTTATCTTCTGCGGTCCATGCGGTGATTTACATTTTGCTAGTCCCATGGAATCCAGAACACATCATAAAGGGCGTTTATTACAAACGTGCAACCAGGGGAAACAAAGAACCTGTCCAAGTTCCTACCCACGATGTCCAAAAGCTGAGCTGAGTTGCAGTCAGGGAAGCAAGGCTGCGGGGTGTCACTGATGTAAGTGCTTTGGGTTTGCGAGTGTTTTGGGTCTGTCAGTGTTTTGGGTTGTGCCCAAATGCTGAAGTCACTGTCCCACGCTTGGTAGAGTACTGGGCATGGTCCTGCCTGTGGATGGCCCAGGCCACCCGTGTGGTTCTCAGCTATAGTTCCATCCTCCTAGGACTAACAGAAGACTGAGATATGAAGATGTTGGATCCACAGAAGCACCTGGCCATGGAAAATGCCAGCTTTCCTTGGTATTTTCCAAATGCCAAATTCCTTGCAGGGACATGCACCTTCTTGTACCCTGTGATCAGCCCTTTCATGGCTTCATGCACCACCACAACTGTAGCTCTGCCATAGATTGCCCACTCCTCCACTCTGGCTGAGCTGACAGCCTGCTCTGCTGCAGCACAGTGGCCTGAATAAGGCACCCTTTCTTATTCTGGGTGGAAAAACCTCCTTTAGCCTGTTTATTTATTGGGACTTGCTGAGCAGGGTTTCCTGTGGCCCATCAAAATTTTCCACTCTGCAAAACGCAAGCAACAGACCATTGCTTCTCCCACCTAACACCATTCTTACGCGTGGCCTGTCCCAATTTTCCTTGTCATCAACAACAGGGGTTTCTTTTTGTAGCACACACAAAGGCTCGAGTCCTTGAATGAAGAAAGGTTTATCCAGGGGCTGTGGTGGGGCCAAGGCTGAGCTCCTGGTTTGTTTGTGATCCCCGAGCTCTGTCCTTGCGTCCTGCACACGAGGCCGAGCCTGCAGAGCCACGTGGGAATGTCTGTCCTAAGTACCGGGCTGGAAATGCCCTTGGGAATGACCCATTGAAACAAGGAGGGGAGGGCTCCCCTTTCTGCCCTGCCAGAAAAATGATAGATTTGCAAGTGTAGCAGTGGTTCAAGGCCAATTTCTGCCTCCTATCTACATTTTGTTAGAAGGTGTACCTTCAATGTGGTATTGTTAGGCTGTTATCATAATATTTCCATGAGTGCTCCGTGGGAAATGATTACTTTGGGAAGCCTGGGAAGGGAAGAGGGTGTCCTGCAGTCCCTGCTAATCTAGCAGCAGCCCTAGCATCCTGAGGTCAGGTCTCACTTTGCCACCCAGTTGTCTCCAGCACTGGGGCAGCTCAGGGAGAAGGGTTGATGTTTCCAGAGTAGGAGGAATCTCTAAATAGAAGTGCCCTGATTTTGGAGGTGCTGCTGCCTGTGGGAGAAAAGTTTGGGGCTCAGAGCCTCTGAAACATGCTCCTTTATCAAGTGGGCTGCTAGAATTGCAGCCTGTGGCCCAGTTCCTGTTTCTGTTTTGCCCAATAAAGCACGCTTGCTTTAAAAGCACCTACTTTGCAATTCACAGTGGATTTATCCCAAGGAAAGGCCTCTGCTGCTGTGCCTGGTGGAGTCCTCTGCCCCCATGGAGAGCAGACTCAGGAGAGAAAGCCAGGCTGGGCTTCCCATACACTCCAGCTGAACAGAGCTGCTGCCCAGTGTCCCACTTCTGCTCTTGCTCTCCCGTGGATGGTGAGACCACCCCACTGGGACAGGCTGTGTCCTCAGTTTGTAGAAGCTCCAAAACTCGGTTTGTTCCAAATGCTTTCCAAAGTGGGAGAGAAGCCCAGAGAGCACCTTTCAGTGCCTGGGCTTGTGACCCATGCCACCAGCACAGGTGGAGATTCATCCCCTTGTGTGAGCTGAGGGCCCTTGGTCTGGCAAAGGGGCCCCCACTGAAGCATTCCTTGGTCTCACTAGTGAAAACTTGGGAAATCTCAGGACTTCCTTGTTTGATGCTATGGCTCCTAAAGAGGCAAGATGTGACCAGCTCGTTGGAGTAATCCCTAAATTAATTGCTCTTTGCTGGGAGGTACAGCCAGGCTCTGCAAGCCCAGACGAGGGGTGGCTGAGGCAGTGCCACTGGTCACCAAAACTTGAGACTTGACTTGGTTCCTATTAATGACAGTACAGCTGTGTTGGTGCTCCTGCAGCCAGAGAAGAAGCTGGTTATCAAGCTGAGGCAAAAGAGGACAGGTTATTCTGGCAGCAGAAGATGGGTGGGTTGGAAAAGGGTACATTGAGCAAATGGGCTCCAGGCTGGAAAGCAGCAAAGGTGGGTAAAACTAAGGGACAAGGAGAGATAACCAGAGAAAGGCTTTGCTTGGGTAATTTCCAGATGGTTTCCATTGCAGTGAAAGCTCTTTGCATGGTCTCAGTAGCTGTGCCTTGTTTCTAAAAGATTAAACAGTATCACAGGGAAGAGGAAGGGGTTTAGTTTTTCGCTCTGTTGTCAGCCACAGAAGGTAATCACAACTATTAGGCAGGTAAAGTATTTTCTCTTCAGAGAGTAAATGCATTCTGGTAGTTCTGTACACTGGAAACACTGAACTCTACAACAGTCTTGACTGGGAAGAAGTTCTTCTGGTTCTAAATATGGCTGTGGTACTGGGAGAAGGGACATTTTCCATGCTGTGGTCTCGAATGAATTATTTTTTGTTACAGGTTTCAGGCCCCTGAAAGCAGGGGCTGACATCCCCAGTCCAACACTGCATGCACCATAGGACACAGTTGCCAAAACACCAGAGAGGGGATTGGGCTTGGGTTAATTAAATCCAGAAGTCTTTTGCTGAGACTGGAAAGCAATGGATGTGAGTTTAATTAATTCAGTACTGCATGGGTCCTTGTATACCACTAACCAGTCATCTGAAGGTAACTCTAAATAGAAGGTGGCCTGGCTTGGATTCCAACCAGGTGCCTGGTTCCTTATCTCTTACACCTTTATGTCTCTCATTGACAGTATAATAATTACTCAGTGTAATAATTGTACTAATTACATCCAATCATTTCTGAAGGAGACATTGAAGGTAGACAAGTTTGAGCTGACTTTTTATAGGTTTAATAACAGTGGCTTTGTAATGGGTGGTGGGGTAAAAATCTTCCCAGAGCATTGGATAGTATGGTGTCAGATGCTCCCTTGTTTTTATAAGAGACAAGCATTGAGTGTAGTCAAGAATTTTTAAGGGACAAAACATTAGCTTCCCTAAAGTTGGTTTGGTCATTGGTTAGGAAAGAGAATTGCCAGATAAGAATTAAACCTTCTGAATTGAATCCTGGGGATGGAGAATTGATTTCCTGCTTCCCTAATTTTCAATAAGTGTGGCCTGTGGCACGAGAAGAAACTCCAGTATGCAATACACAATTTTACCTCTGTCACTGTTTTTGAATAAAATCAGTGTGCAGTTAATCCAGTGTTATAAATCTTGGTACAAAGACTTCCAAAGCAGGTAGATTTGTTTAATCATTTGGGCTGGAATCCAAACCACTGGAGGATATAAAATATATATACTAGTGCCATTCACTTCACTGAAAACACCTTTTTCCCGTCCAAGGAAATAGCTGTGGTTGGCATGAATATATATTTGGAAAGCTGTAGGGCTAAACAGATTCCTCAGAAAATCATCTCTGGCCTAGATATTAACTATATTTACACACTGTAACTCCAGAGGCTGATCAGCTAAGGCTTTCTGACAGAGAAGTCATCTGAAATCAGTGATTCACCCTTTGAAATGGTGGGATCCTCACCTCTGCTCAGCAGGCTCCTTGTCTTGACACCAGTCTACATATTACCTTCAAATTGGAGTAGATCTTTCAAAAAATCACTTCCCCTGTGACTTTCGAAGGAACCATGCAGAAATACAATGTTAATGGATCCTTCTTTGTGCATATGTTGTCTTCTTTGTGTCTTGATGAATAGAACTGTGTCTCACTAAACAAACTGATACTGCCAAATAAGGGAATACATTTTTTTTATTTTCCAATTTTCCAACTGTCAATACAATTTCTGTATGGGAGGATTTCAGAATGTCCCAGTTTCAGCGTTTGTAATTCACACTAAGGAATAAGGTTTAGCATCACGAAGAGTTGTAATTGTGAGGTGTTTCAGGTAGCTTTAAGTGGCTTTGGTACATCAATTGCCTCAGTGATTCACAAGGTGCTCTATGAGCTTCGTCCTCAGCCGGATCAAATCCCATCTCACACAGAAGATGATACAGACCTTGACAGTGCGAGTTTCTGCAGCAAGCTTTTGGCAGAACTCTTTCACAGCAGTGCCTGCCAGCGGTGTCCCTTTGGTCACAAGCTCTGACTCTGCTGTATTGTCTCTTCCAGGCACTTCTAGGATTTGACTGAGTTTGCAGGACGCTCCATCAGTGACCAGGCGCCTGCAGCAAGGACGGATTTTGCAAGTGACACCCGTTGATGTGACTGAAGGTAATGTGCTCTCTCCTGTCATTGCCCTGCACTTGCTGCTTGTCCTCTACGGAGCCTCATGCCCTGTTCAGCATCCCCTTTGCTACCTGTCCTGGCTGGGGAGGTGAGAGCAGGATCAGCCTCAGTTCACTGCATGTCTGAGAATCCCCCAGACCGATCTTTGCTTCAGGCAGCAGCTCTTCCTCACCATGGCTCAGCTCATCTCATAAAACGTGTCTGTGCCCCTGTCCTTAAGGAAATACTTCCTTGCATCATATGGCCTGCCTATTTTCCATAAGTGCTGCACATTTTTGGGTCCTGAAGCTGGTCTGCATTCAGATACTGTTTTTTCCCCCAGAATTTCACAGGTCAATTTTGCCCACTGTTCAAAACCTAAAATAAAAATGTGTGCATTGTTTCTGAGGCCTTTCCCATGGGAGGTGGTTTAGCACTTGACAGGCTAGATATTGCTCTGTATGTTACTGACCTTGTTAGTGCTGTCACAAGCAGCAGAAAGCAATCTGTGCTTTTGTTCCATACCTCTGGAAAAAGATCAGCATAGTGAAGTCCTGGGACTGTAGCACCTTAGCACTGCATTTAAGATAATCTAAAGGCAGTTTTCTCACAGAAATGCAAGAACAGATTCCCCTCCCCACCTGCTGTATTTGTGCTTAATTAAACCTAGGGGAAGTAATGTATCTCTTAATTCACTGACACGAGAATTTTAAGGTTCAGAGTAGATGACTCATCCACCAGAACAGAATTTATCCTTTGTTTGTAAGTGCTATTTATTGTCTTGTTTTGCATCACTATGGCTACTGTATGTCATTGGTGATACCATCTATCATACATAAAATGAATGCAAGACTGAATTAAAGAGCTGTAGTTCTTATAATTGTTTGTATCAGCCACTTTTCTGTTGTATGTCAGTCAGTACATCTCACATAAAAGCAGCACTAAAAGTGGCTTAATATTTTCCATCAACACTGCCTGAAAAGCAAAAAATTGTCCTGTGCATAAATCTGATCACAGTTTAAAAAGCCCTAAGGAACACCACCAAGCCCGTTGTTCAGATTATACGGCTTTATAAACAGCTCAGTGATGTCCTACAGGTGATTTTGAAGTTTCAGTGAACTGATTTGCAGTGGCATTCTCAATTATTTTACATTTAGTTATTTTTTCTGTTACAGACCTAGTTAAGCTTGTTAGAAACATCATTGCTTTCACAGCCTATATAGATTCTTCTGCTTTCTTTCACTGTTTTGAAGCAGAGACTGGGAATAATTAATCTATTCCAGTTAAAGCCTAATTATTTTGCCAATTTCATGGTCCCATGTTCTATGCTGAAACACATCAAGTACAATCACTTCTGCCATCCTATTCAATCAAAGCCTTAAGTTGCACAGATTTTCTGAAATGGCCTGGGCTTCAACAGCTTGGGAACTGATTCACTGAGGCATCTGCTGTAACACTGGCAGGACTGCCACCATTTTTCTAGCCCGAATCATTTGTCTTTGTCATTTACAAAAAATCTGCAGGGTATAATGTGGTCTTAGGGAAGCACGGAGCCTATTATTGCTCAATAATAGAATTTCGTGAGGTCTTGACATCTTTGAGCTCATATGACACATTTGACAGTGCATGTGTGGATGTATATCTCTAATTTCCCATGGAACAAGGGAAGAGAAGTATTTAAACATTTGCAATGCATTGAATGGCTGCTAAAATAAACCAGCCAGCTACGAGTGACTGCTGGCTAGCAGGGACCAAGCCCCAGGACACACAGCAGTGGTGCATGGCTTTTCTGTGCTTGCCAAGACTAAGACTTCATAAGTACTGACCCCACACAAAGCCTCCAAGATTATTTCCATCTAGACACACACTTTCTCATTTCCTTTTCCCTGCAATCCAGGACAGCTGGGCCTAGGGTGCTGAACCCAAAAAAGGATGCCAGGAGAAAGATGTTCATCTTGGACATGCTCGGAGTGGTGGTCCCAGTGCTCCTCTAGGCTCACAGCTGGGTCTGGCTAACACAGGGTGTGAAAGCCCTGCAAAACAGCTCTTCCCAAAGAGTTGGGCTGGGAGAGCATGGTCCTGCTTAGTGTGGTCATTCCTAGAGGGGCAGCAGGAGGGGTGAAAAGGGTCCCTCTGGCAACAAAGAAGACACTGGGGCCACAGTGGGGAAAAAAGGCAAGAATGGAATGAGCTCCAGGGGTGATCAGAGGGAGGAGATATCAGAGGGAATGCTGCTTTCCTTTTGGTCCAAGGGCATATCTCTAGTCTTTTAAATGCTGTCTCAGGTGACAGGAACACCTGGCAGAGCAGGGCCCACAGTCACCACTGCTGGGAGGGGTCTCCCATTTCCAAGTCACCATTCCCTCAGTGCTGTTGTCCACACGTGCCCAGTGGTATGGCCTGCTGGATGCTGCAGGAATAAAAGCATGTGCCCAGAAACCCTATGTATTTTACTAATTAGGTGGTTTTTGCTGTCCCCGGGGAGTGGCACAGGTCCAAGCAAGGGCTAGGAGCTCAAAATACTCTGTCTAGCAGGAGAATCTGTCCCTCTTCTATTGTGCCATGGCTCTGGGAAGATTCAAGCTTGTGTGAGCTGCAGAGTGCTCAGATCAGGGGTTTGGTTCAGCCTTTTGCTGGGTTTCAGAGCCTGGTTCTGCTTTCCTGTTCTGTGCACGTACCAGGAAGTGTGTGAATTAATTCAGCGTTGGTTGGGTCCAAGGCTGACCCTTCAGGGCTTTTCCCTATGCTGATGATGCCTACAGCCTTGAGTCCTGGTCCACAGCTGAGATCAAGTGTCCCATGGTTCTGCCATGCTTTTTCTTAAATGTGATGCAGTGGGAGTGAAAGTCTCTGCACTATCATGCTGCTGCATGCTACAGCTAATTAAAATCATTGTGAAGGGTTTTGTAGTAATTGCAGATATTGTAGAATTTAGTTCTGTCCAGTAATTGCAAATGTAAGCCTGAAACAAGTTATCCTTAAGATGTTTTAGTTGGCATTTCTCAGTAGGTGCAGCTGTTTCAAAGAAGGCTTTTGTGTGTGCAGCAGGACCAGAATTAATGGCAGCATTTAGTCGTGCCTAAAGGAGTGTTTGCTGTGGCAGGTGGCAGGGCAGCTAATGGATGATGCCTAAATTCTGTGTGCTGCAGGAGGCTCCAGCAGCCACTCACTGCACTGCCTGATGAATGCCAGCTAAAGAGAGAGAAAGTCCCATGCCAGATCTCTCCAGGGCTGATGTATTAACATTTAAAATTAACATGGCCCCTTCAGCTCAGAGTGGCTCTGTTTGCTCCTACACGCTTAATATGCATTCTGGAGATTTCAGGCATCCTCAGATTTTTCAGTGGAATACTGTATTTATAAATGGCAAATGTGAGGAAAATCCCAGTACCATGGAGACGTGCAGCTGCCCAGCCAGGGGCTGGGCTGAGCTGTGCAGTGAGAGCTGCAGCCAGCTCTGTCTCTGCTCTGGAATGCTGCAATGCCCAGCAGAGCCAGGTGAGCTCCGGGGCCAGTGCTGCACTGCCTGGGGTGCCAGATAGCACAGGGTGATGCTTAATGGGCACTTAAGCACCTTAGGTTCCTAAGTTCCTGATTTAAATGAGATTTAGGTGCTAAACAGTCCCTGATACATTTGGAAGTCCCACTCAACACCTCTCCAAACACTCAGGCAAGTAAAGACTATTGAAAAGCTGGTCCTTAGACACCAATACAGCTGGTGTGTCTGGAATTAACAGCTTAAAAAGAAGTGCTGGCTCATGACTAAATTGAAGAGACATCTGGAAGAGCAAATATTGAAGACATTACTAAGAATTGGAATAAGAATTTAATTCAAGGCTGGTATTTCCACCAGTAACTTTTTTTGGTCAACAGATGCAATTTCTTTGCTCATGTATCAGTGATAAACTGATAGCTGATAACATTGGAAGACTCCAGTTTCCAACTGGACTCTGGGACTCTGTGGGGGTCCTCTCTGCTGTTCCAGGGGCAGTTAGGTGTGATGCCCTGCTCAGCATCACCACATGCAGCAGTAACAGTTGGCTTGGAGGCCAAGGAAATATTTTTTTGACTGTTCAGGAAGGAGAGTGTAACACAATTATTTTAACCAATATGAAAAGCCAATACCTTTTGTTAAATTAGCTGTGGGGCCAAAGCTCAGAGCTGAGGTGTCCCATTCTCTTTGAATATTCACAGCATGACAGAGGTGATGAACACCCGAGAGCCCGTGATGGAGGAATTCGCGCTCAGCCAGACTCCCGAGGAGGAGGGAGGCCCTTCAAGCCAGGTAACTTCAGCAGAACTGAAAAGTGTCCTGAGTTGTTTGTCAAAAGCAATTTAATGCAACCAATAACTGTCCTTAGGGTAGGTGTTGAATTGCAGAGCACTTCTGCCAGAAGAACAAGCCCTGGAATGTGTTTGATCCTCCTTAGGTTCTGTTATTAAAAGTTCAGAGTTTGGCTGAAGTGTTCTGTGGGCTGCCAGGTCTGCAGGGCACAGTGACAGCAATGCCCAGATCCTGCAGGGATGCGGTCACAGAGGCTTTTTGTCACCAAGAGTTCACATCTGAGCAGCTACTGTGTGATGAAGACTTCCATCCAGCACTGTGCCAAGCTTTTATACAGCCACCCTTCAAATGAACTGAGTTTCCTTAGGCTCAGAGGGAGCTCCCTTTTTAGAACAGAGACCATTTGAAATGATTGGCTAGTTCACAGAAATGTCTGTGGCATCATAGCAGCACCACTGGTCAGGGCCATTTGCTAGCAGGTGCAAGAGCATTTTGTGTCCCCAGGCAGCTCCACACACCCACTCAAACACCCACCCGTGGTGCTCATTGCAGCAGGAGGGATCACGATGTCCCAAGCCCCCCTTGTGGCAGCCCCCACATCTCAGTTGGTGCTCTGTGGTTGTGCTCGTGACTCTGTGTCACTACCAGGGATAAATCACGTAATGTGTCCTGGTGGACCTGAGCTGCCTCTCAACACAATGTGTAATGTTGGAAGCAGACTCAGAGACCTATGCTAGGAGCAGCCTGTTGCAGGTGTAAATACAGCATTTGGAAGCCAGGGAAGTCAGAAGAGAAATTTTGCAAATTCCTTTTGGGTCACTTGTTTGTGTATTGAAAGGCTTTGTGCATTTAAAGAGCATACCATGGGCTTTCCTGTGCCTCAGAGGCTGCACGGGATGGATGCTGCTCCCTCAAGGAGCACGTTTTCAATATTCTTTTTCCCTCTTCTTCACCAAGTTCCAGGTTTTCATTGTTGTATTAGTGTATGCTGCCCAAACTCTGTCCAAGCCCTGACTTCACCTGTGGATTTAGGGCTGTTCTATGATGTCTCTGATCATATGCCCCAGAGTTTTCTGCCAGCTCCTTTACCTTTCCCCTGGGAGAAGATGCTACCATTCACATTTTAGTGATAGCCACCTGAAGCAAAAAAAAAAAAAAAAAAAAAAAAAAAAAAAAAAAAAAAAAAAAAATCAAACAGAAATGAGATGTAGCACAAACTCAGTGACTCAGTGGGAAAACTAGGTTCCTTCCAGCAACTTCCAAGCACTCTGTCCAGGAGACTGGTCCTTCTCCTCCTGCAATCTCCTGCCCACTCATCACACGCTCCAGCTTCTGCAGAAAAACACAGCAAGGCCCAACAGGCAGCTCTGCTTCCTGCCAGTCCTGACTCATTCCTGGAGGGACATGGTAAATACTGGGCTCTGGTGGAAAAAAATTATGTGGTTGATGTGAGAAAAGACCATACGAGAATGACACAAACAAAAATAGCCACAGCTGAGACCACACAGGTGCCTTTCCTAAATTTTCTTGCAGCTGTAATAATCATCTCCCAGCCCATTTTTAGATCTCTCCTTGCCATTTCCTGGGGCTTCAGAAAGCAGATGAAGAAGCAGAATTTTTGTTGTGTTGCATTACCCATCCAGGGGTTGCCAGCAGGCTTGGGGATGGGGTGGCTGTCATGCAGCCCTCTGCCACCCCAGCAGGCTGCTCAACAGCCTGGGAAGAGGTCACTGTCACCTGTCTGTGCAGCCATGGGAGAAAATACAGCAATTTACCCACAATTTTATGGCTATTTTCTGCCAGCTGAGCCGTGAGGCTGCAGGAGCTGAGCTCCATGTGGGTCTGCAGAGGAGGACACTGCTGCTCAGCTGGCCTGTGGACCAAGGAGACCTTTGTCTCATATTTGGTTTCCAAGAAGCAGGATTGTATTAGCCACTTCTTAAAAATTCCTCCCAGTCAAGAGAGCTGCCATGGAAATGCCTTTCCAAATTATGAACAGCTCAGGAGAAGTCTGTGTAATGGGAAGTTGTGCAGCTCTTTTCTGATAGGTAGCATAAGCAGCACTGCTTGGTCAGGATGAGTTACAAACTGTGGGTGCAGCTCAGGGTGGCGTCAGGAACGTTTGCCTTCAGTGATTCACTTGTTCTAATTGTACTGAAGGCGCTTTCGCACGAAATAATTTTTTACCTAATTGTTTCTCATAACACTAATATGAAACATTTCTCACCTTTGTATAGATTTACAAGAAGTTTTGAATCCCTGTGAGACTACCATGGGAGCAAGGGTATGAGGATGAGGGTTATTGTCCTTGCTCATCTTCAGAAGTCAGATATGGGCAGCACAGCAATGTCAAAAATGTGCTTGCTGCTTCCTAGATGCACAGCCTTTCCCCAGGTCTTGCCTCCCCACGCCAGCTCTGATGCCAAGAGGGACAACTAAACGCTCAGCTCTTAGGAGTACAGCTGCTGAGATGAGGAAGGTTGCAAAAGCCATGGAGCAAACACTTCCAATGGGTTATGACACCCCCAGACTCCTGTCAATGTCCTGTATTTCTGCCCATGCTCACAGCAGGAGCTCTGCTGAGACTGCCACAACATAACCAGCAGGGCTTGATCAAGCAGAAACCCTGATTCAGTGGTGAACATGCTACAGATATGTGGGGAGGTTCCCACCAGCTCACAGCAGCAGCCTCTGAAGTTAAACTGGGATCATTCTTGCTCTCAAGTCCTGGTTCAGTCCTTCACATGCACCTTGATTTTATTGTAAAAAAGGAAACACAATGAAATGAAATAAAACTCAGCTAGCGCAGAGAGATTTGTAGCTTGTTAGTGCAGGTATATGGAAGTTGGAGGATCCAGGAGAAAAGGTTTCAGTGAAGCAACAACAGAATTTCTTATGGTAATGTCCTGGAGGAGCTGGAATGATTTTTCCTTAAAAAAAAAAAAACAAACACCCCCAGAAAAAAAACTATTCAAAACAAAGTACCCTGAGAGATTTAAGTGATCCAGCTATGTTGAAAACAGGAAAGCACTTTTGTGTGTTACAATATCCTTCACTAAAAAGCCCTGGTTCAGCTTCAAGCTCTAACCACTGTGTAGTGTTTGATCTGCAGCTTCAATGTGACAAATGAAAATAAATAGCTGGCACTGTCCTCTGTGTAATGATGTTCTCTGGAGCTACCTGTTTTGCATGAATGCATCATAAAATAGTGTTTCACTGCACAACATAGCTCTGCACAATGGTGGCTTTTTAATAAACTATCACTGCAAGAAAACGTGGATATCATAGCAGAACAAAGGGACAGCAGCCAGAGGGGCTGCAGCAGCCATTTAGCTTGGCCCTACAGCAATGACTTCTGTGTCCCAAAACCCCACCAGAACTGAAACAGGAGTGTTTGGCAGCATAACAGATTTTGTCTCCCAAGTCTCCATTTTCACTGCTCATGTCGGATCACTCAAGTTAAGGCAATCATCTCCTCAACACGCCAGAATGCAAAGTGGGTTCTTTGCTCAGGAAGGGACAGCACGTGCAGGGGAGAGTGTGCTGAGACCTACAGCCCCTCTGCACCACACTTGGCCAGCAAGGAGCTGGGCTCAGCTGGTGTTGAAATCCCTGTGCAGGGCTGTTGGTCTGCACCAGTTGGAAGAGGATTTTTTAATGGACATGTGAGTACATGTCAGATGTAGAAAGGACATACTCTGCTTGTTCTGAGTATACATCCCTGCTCAAAGCTTTGATGTGCATTCCCCAAATGTCTCCCAGGCCTTCCCAGACTCACGTGAGAAGTACCCCAAGCTGTCCAAAAGGCTGCCTTCGATCGTGGTGGAGCCCACCGAGTCCGGGGAGGTGGAGAGTGGGGAGCTGCGCTGGCCTCCTGAGGACCTCAAATCAGCAGAGGACAAGGGCCTTCATGGTGACCAAAGAGTCTGTGTCCAGCAACAGCAGCAGCAGATGGATCTGGAAGGTCTGAATGAGTAATTTTCATCCTTGTTCCCCATAGGAAAATAGCTGTTTCAGACAGTGCTGTGCACCGCAGTTAACAATGAGACAAACAACTGTAGGTACTTGAAGGTGCCCAGAAAACATCTGCACTGGAGGAGTCCTGTGGACTGAAAATTTTGATGTAGCTTTTGAGCAATGGTGTTTTCATCTGCATCAGCCACTCACATGGCCAACGGGCAGCCAATGCACTGCACCTTAGTAGGTCACTCTGAGGAGCAGTAGTCCTGGTCAGTAGCATGTATCTATCCCTGTCTCCTAGCCTAGAAGTGAAGTGTTTGACAGCTGCACGTTTTCAAAGCATCCTGGTGTCTCAGGAGTGTGTCAGTGCAGCAGGAACTCACAAATACATACCCCTGACCAGTAGTGTCACTGTGGGGTGAACACAGGTGAAGGTAAGACCTTGTCTAATTGTAGCTTGCACAGGAAGTGCTCCAATGGGAAACTGGTCTATTTATTTCCTTGTTTTTTCATCTCCGTGCTGTGCTTTTCTCTTATAGAGTGACGCAGTTTCCATTTCAGTGCACCAGCATTTGCCACCCAAACACCCAGACACAGCAGCCAGGACAGGGTGCAAGATGCACCTTCCCTTTCCTTCCAAGGGGTGATGACAAAAAGTGTTGAAGTATAAAATCACCTGCTATTCCAGTTGGCATTTCTGGGTGGTGACAACCACAGGGTTTGATCATTCAAGATGAAATATGAGCCAAATCTATTTCGTCATTCCAGGTTATATATTGTGGTTTCTCTGTTGGTTTTGTGCCGTGATTTGTACTCATTATGTCTTCAGGCCTGGCAGCTTAAGCAGATTTCCAAAACCAGGTAGCCTTCCCATGACAGTAGCTGTCCATAGGGATCACCTCCTCTCTCTAATATCTTACCTGAGGTCTCAGGTTCCCTGTAAAGTCAGGCTGTGATGCACTCAGAATTCCCTACTCCAGGTTTAACTACTGGTTTGCAAGCAGAGAATTTCTTGTATCAGGTCTGATCACCCTAACAGATTAACTGCCAGCTGGAGCAGGGAATCAAACAAAGGCTGCACCTATGTGGGGAAATAAATGCTCATGAGCTGTTTCTTTGCAGATACTTCAGCACACCCAGCTCAAGAGGCAGAAGACAGTACAGTTACTGTGGAAAGCAGAACTGAAGAGAATGAGTAGGAACTCCATGGCCTCAGAAGTGAAACTTCATTGTGAATGTTATTGGAAAGCTAATACACTCTGAAGACATGTCAAAGTAATCTGTATTTCAATCTGCAAGGGTTTTATTTAGTTAGTACCTGGTAAGAAGCATCTGGGCTTTAGAACTGTTCTAATATTTTGATTTTCAGGCTGGGATTTATATTATTTGTTTAATTTCCCCTTGGGAAACAATGGGATATGCTAGGAAATGCAAGGCTGTCAAGGAAAAGATGCTCCTAATTTTAATTAGTGCATTTCATTGGTTTTATCTTTTTCAAGAAAGGCTGCTTTCAGGTATCAACAGCAGGACAAAGGGGTTGCGTTTCTACAGGAGGAATGTCTTAAATCTAAAAAACTTTCTTTTTTTTAGCCATTTAAAACTAGCACTGTGATATTATGGACAATAGATGTAATATAATGTCACCAGTTGATTTTGTAACTTTTGTATAGAGACGCAAGGGCAAGGTTTGGCTCCAGGCTGCTGCCCTGGGGCAGCCCAGAGCAGTTCTCTCCCTTTGGCTAACCTGTGCATATTTGGACAAACCAGCCTTTCCTTAGCTGCCTTTTCAGTAAGGCTGATGCCTTTTGGAAGCGCTTTCTGGCTGTACCTTAACGAAGCGATGAGCTGGTCGCTGGTGTTTGTGCCTGTGTGTGTTGGGATTGCTGGGGTGGATCCTGCTCTCTGTGCACTCTTCAGCTCCAGCCCTAGTGTGGCTGCACTTCTCGCCCTTAAAGCTGGTGAGATGGCTCCTGCTTCCTCCAGGGCTGGCTTTGTCCCACCTTGTTAACAGAGCTTGTTGTGACATTACTTCTTTGGTATGTTCGGTGTATAATGTAGGTGCAGGGGCACAGCTGCTCCTCCCTTGCCCTGAGCGGGGTGGTGGTAGGGAGTAGGTGGCAGGAGCTCCATAGCACATCCCAAACCTTTCCTCTGTTTTGCCTGGCTCCAGGTTTCCCCTGAGCCACCTGCAGAAGGAGGGGCGTGGTGGAAGGACGAGCACCTGCCTCCCTCCCGCCCAGGCTGGCACTGCTGGCAGGACACACCTGTGCCAAGGGGTGCCCTCCTCACCTGCAGCACCAGCCCCTCAGCTTTGGTTGCACCATCACCTCCTGGAGCCCAGAGCTCATGGTGGCACAAGCTGTCTCTGGACACCCCTGCCCTCCTGTGGATTTTCCTTGGGAATTTGGGGGTCATTTTGACAGGAGTGGATCCATTCCTGCACAGCAGCCTCCAGACACTCCCTCCCACTGTCCAGGAGAAGCACCAATCTTGGCCCAAAACACGACCCATTGGATGGGCTGGTGGGGGTGGATGCTGCCTGTACTCAGAGGGGTTTGACTGTCAGTGATGAGTGTCCTCCTGTAAGCTGCAAAGCTGGCTTTCTCCATCTCTGCAGGGCTGGATGGGCTCTGTACTTCCAATTAATGTTGTATCCAGAAGAAGCTGCTCGCTATAGGTGGAGCGAAATAATAGGATTTCTTCCAGCATTAACTCCTAAGTTGAATTCCAAGTGCTTTCTTTTCTCCAGTAATAATTTTCGCTAACAACAACTTTTAATTGTGTGATGGTTGATTAAATTTACTGGCCAGATGTATTAATAAGTTTTTACCTTCTTAGCAACCAAATTTAATATATTTACTTACAAAGAATTCTGTGCAATGAATGTTTATTACAAAGGAAAGAGACTATTTTACTTCAAAGCAACATTAATTTATGTACAAAACTATAGCTCATTATTTGGGGTGTTTGGGATCTAGGACCCTTTTTATAAGCAGTGTAGTACAGTATAATGTGATACTTAAGTTAAACTTTGCTCTCTCAATCTATATAACAATCTGTTTTGCCTTCTTGATGTAGACTTTCTTGCCTACACTGTTAGAATTACTTTGTTGGATGAGTGGGATTCTGGTCAGAGCACCGAATTTCACCAGTGTAACTGAAGGTTTCAAGAGCACTTCCTAAATCTGGCTGCTGTCCCTGTCACCCCCTTCACTGGTGGCAGTTTTCTGGTGAAGCCAACAAAGCTGGAGCTACGTGTTGGCACAGGAGCAGTGAGGGGAGGGAGGTCCCCAGCTCGGACCCGCCGTGGCAGGAGGAGAGCCAGGCTGATGGGAGCTGCTCTTTAAATGCTGCTTTTGCATCGACTGTCAAGAAGGTTTACAAAGCTTTGGGGAGAAAACAACAGCAGTGACGACATATTTTTAGCTGTGTGATTTCCTGCCAATCTGCATCTGCCCAGCTCTGTGAGGAATGACGTTAGATGTATCACTTAATTTGCTTTTTGCTTTATAAAAGGAAAACCAGTTGTTTGAAACACTTCCCCCAATTTTCTGTGCTCTCTATCTGCTTTCAGACACTCCCTCCCTTCCTGCTCTGGATGGCCCTTATCCTATTTCCACCTGAGGTCAATGGCACTTCCCTAAATATGTTTCCCAAAGAAACAACTAAATTCTACATACACCCTGAAAAAACGCCACGCAAGCACCACTATTTTTTTTTTTCATCCTTGTACTTAAAGGTGAAGCTGGTATAGAAATCCCAGATTTCCTTCTTCCAGCCTAATTACTCCCCTCTTTCCTTTCCCCTCTTTTGCACTGCTCCCCTGAAGTATTTTACCTGAAGCAAATGGTTGCTTCAAACTAAAGCTTTCTCCTAAAGCTGTGTGGCCTCAGTTTAAGAATCGTGCAAAGCCAAACTCCTCCTCCCATTTTTATTTTTCTGACCATGGGCCAGAGGCCCTAAAACAGGAAAGCAAGATAGAGAGAAAATTGTTTTATACAAACAAACCCTATTTATTCAACTTGCAGGTCTATGAATGTCCACTTACTTTGTCTGTGTGCAAGTGTTGTCTCTCTAATAAACTCAATAGTTGTTTTGTATTTTTTCTGGATTAAAAGCTTTGTAGAAACTAAAAAGAAAAAAAAGACATTCAGTCATATTTTTCTAGTCTAGCTTGTAGAATATTTCATGTAGTGCAGAAAGGAAGTTTTATGGAGTAAGACGTTGTTGAATTTTGCTCTATTTCAGTTCTTTCTAATTTTGTAAAATGCCACCTGTACATAATACTCGACTAATGTATGTCCTGTAGATGTATTACACCGTTTAGCCTATTAAATGCCTATACTGAACTGATTGGAAGAAGCAGCGTATCCACCGTGTCTTTGTTTAAACATGGAAAGGATTATAGGTGGTGGTGTGTGTCCTACCACTAGTACAGGGAATGAAGCCTACTCTAGGGCTGTCTTGGCTCCATGGCACACAAATCCTCACCCAGGCCCTCCAAGCCACATGCTCCTACACAGACAAATTCCGATTTACATCAGTGACAGCTGCCATAGCCAGCGAGCCCGTTGGCTCATCTTCATTCACCTTTCAATGCAATGCACATTTTTAACGTTTTCTGGAAAGGCAATTGTGGAGCCCAGCAGGAACTCACATTACTGGAAATCTACACCCTGTGCAAAGAGAGCAGGGTCATGTAGCAGAGAAGATGAGAGGCAGAGATAGTCTGCCAGGGAACAACCAATTTTTTCCAAAAACGTCAAGTTGCCAAAAAGTAAAGGATCAGATAACTGGAGGGTGAAGCTGCATCTTTCTTACCCAGCTCAGAAGCAGCTGCTGCTCTCTGAGATGGGTAAATCAGCATGGCAAGGGCATTTCCCGAGGTCAAAGGCAGGGCTGTGCCTGCTGGCATGGCAAGGGCATGGCAAGGGCAATGTGCTGTGTCCCAGGCTGGGGCAGTGAGCCAGCCTTGGCACTGCTTGCACACCCGATGCTTTGTGTCACTCAGTACTGGAGTTTCCATGCACCATGCATGGAAAATCTCATGTCCAGGCATACATTACTCAGGGTGGGATAGCAGAGGGACTGACACTGCTGTCTCCTCACCTCCCTAGGAACTGTCCCTTCCCTCTGGGGTTTTGCTGAGTGGTGTTCAGCCATAAGGATGCTACCTGATGGCTCCAGGGGATGCAATTTCAACTGGTGCTGATTTTATGTTGCTGTGAGGTCTGTGCAGAGTTCTGGCTGTTTCCTTCCCTTGAGTCTGAAGGCAGGGGGATTTTATTGATAATTAATTAAATAGGACAAGTGTAGGAACACTGTTGTCTTGCTTCTAACATTTGTATCTTAAACTCATATCCACTGGATCTGCAGGTTATCCCATTGACTTGAGACATTTTCATTTCTTTTTAATCAGACATCTGCTTAGTATTTTTCTTTTAGATGTGTTCTGCTTGACACTCCTGTCTAAAGAAGCAAATAACGTTTTCAGTGGAATTAACTTTTTTAAAAACTACTAGTAAGAGACAAAAACTGACTTTTAAAGTAATTTTAAAGTTAAATTGAAAAATGTAACGTCTACATTAAATCAAGCTTAATTTGTGTTTTTAACATCTTTATTTTTTTCTCTCTTTTTAAAATTTTTTCAATTCCAGTGGTTTTGTGAATCTGTTTGGGAGAAAAATGATGCCTGACAGCTTCAGAGGGCCATGACTCCCATAGCAAACAGCACATTCCTCACTTTCATGTTATAAAAGCTTATGTCATATGCACTGCTTCCACCACAAATTGGAGCAAGGCACCCTTCTTCCCTGTCTTTTTAAAACACATGGCTTTCATTTCAGAGACACTAACTCTCCATAGTCTCCAAAAAAACCAAAAAAACCCAAAAAAATACCCCCAAAAAACCAAAAACCAAACAAAAAAACCCGCAAAAAAACCCAAAAAACAACAACCCCCCCCAAAACAAACAAACAAAAAAACCACCCCAAAACAAAACAAACAAAAAAGGACAAATAAATTTAATCAATTTGAAACATTAAGAAGTTACCGTTTTCCTCTAAGAATGCTGGTAAAATATTTTCCTTCATTTTCTCCAACATTTCTGCCATTAAGAGCCCAAAAACTTCACATCTAACCTTAGCAGACCTCCCTCCCAGAGACTCTTCCTGAGTCCAGTGGGCAGGAGTGGAGGAGCAGGGGTCTCCAGGGGGGTAGGGACATGGACCAGGGACTCACACTCAGCTCTCAGGCCCCAGA